>NC_034409.1:8292038-8354457 GCF_002078875.1 Numida meleagris
TTCCTTCCTTCCTTCCTTCCTTCCTTCCTTCCTTCCTTCCTTCCTTCCTTCCTTTTTCTTTGTCCATTTCTTTGCTTCTTCTTTTCTTTCTGTTTATAGGTTTTAAAAGTATAAGAAGAAGCCTGATTCTATACAGAGGAGAGAAGAGTTGTTGCTCTATGTTTGCTGAATAGCCCAGAGACATTAAGGATCTGAAACATTCAGATTCACCTCCTACATGCTTGAAAAATAACAAAGGATTTAGAACATTATTTCTTATCACTTGCTCTAGCTTGAGAATTTTCTACATTAACTCTTCAGGCTACGAGTCCTTAACATTATTGTCTACCATGGAACTTGGTCTATGCTTCAAAATACTTGAATAATCAATCTCCCTCATTCGAGCACAGAGAATTTTTAATCTAAACCACATTTCAGGTTGACCCAACTATTGAGTCATATGGAACCATTTTCTCCAGAGATGTCAAAATTCATAGTTAACATATAGAGATCATGACCTTATTAACTTTTTGCTAAATTAGGCCATATATCTGTAGTGACCAAAACTTGTTATATGTGGTGAATTACATTTTGAAACTCACTTAGGTAATTCTATCTAACATGATTGAAGTATGATTGGTGAGATGCAGTAATGACTTCTGGGACATTATGATGTGTAGTAACTTATATTGTTCTGTGTAAATCTGAAGGAACCAGAGGAGGATTATTGAACAAAGTAATTGACATTTTTCATTTTGTTGCTGGACATCTTAAAGAAAATATTTTAATTTGTGTTAAGATGTGTTTCTTTCCATCCTCCACACTCACTTCATTCCACTTGAATAACTTTATTTAACTGAAGTAACTGGAGGAAAAAAAAAAGTCTACATTTGTGGCTTCTGATTAGCACAAAGCAACTGGCCAAAAGTAGGAAATTAAATTCTGCTTCCAGTGCAGCAAAAACACTATACACAAAGCCTGAAGCTCCTTCATTAATAAGAGGCATTTATAAAATTGACATTTCACACATTCTTGTGTCCTCATAGGAACTTGGTTTCTTATATGGCCAATACTGTTGAGCTTTAATTGCCCTAAGGAGGAAGTTCTGATGCACTTAAAATTTTATTTGAAATACTAGTTATGAGGAGGAAATAGTTATCCATTCAATTCTACCTTGTAGCCTGATGAGCATTTATTTTCCACTAACCATAGTCACAACTACTCATTAAAAGACTTTAATACACAGTGTGATGGAAACCTATTAATCTCTGGAGAACACTGTTCATACTGTCTTAGATCATAACCCCAAATGAGCTGTTGATCTCATGAGTTCTTATTTATTAACAGTACAAAGCCACCACATAATTTGACACAGTAAGCGTTTTCTTTCCAGGGAAAGCTACAGCTTTTGAAGGCTGTAGCAGGCTTACATATGTAACTAAACACAAGAAATACACTGGGACTAACATTATTTAAGCATTGAACTAAATTTTGCATGGAAAGAATACTATGTTTTGTTTGTTTTTGTACCATCAGCTACCTTCATTTCTAGAGTTATTCCCTCTCTTCACTATGTGATCCTTTCTAATGAAGGGTTTCTAATTTCCAGTCAGTATTGTGGAAGCAGTCTATTTAAACTATCTGTGAGTTCGTTGTCTAGATGTGTGCATCATTTACCAATAAACGCAGCTGAAACTCTTTTAGCTGATTATCTCAAATTAAACCTTCAATTCTCAGCAAACAAACCTGACCTGAAAAACAATAACACCTTGGTCTATTGCATGCCCTCTCATTTTTTTCTGAAATTAATGTTAAATGAATAGGGTGTTGAAAAAGGTTTTTTCAGCTTTTGTGAGCATGAAACTTGATCCTGCCCTGAACTATTGCGTGCTAATTAACTCTCCACTATTAGAAGTCAACATACAATTACATCTTCTATGTCAATGTTCAAATTTTGAGGAGGAAGTGTTCAATTAACATTGTCAAATGAAAATGTAGACATCCACTATACAGAAGGAACCTTTTGTTAACTTGGAGTCCAGCGGTGTCAAAGGCACAGCAGGAAATTGCCATTAGCCAATCTGGACATTCTCAGCATCCAGATCTACATCCCATAATCATCAGCTTCTGAAGGAGAGCAATTTAGGTAGCAAGTCAATCACATTTGTAACTTTGGTCAGCCCATCTATGGCATGCACAAACAGATGGGATAAAGATTGCTTACACATTCCAGCTCCAGGACCTAGAGCTTGATTCTTTTCTTTATGTACTAAACATCATTTGAAGACTTCTTTTTACTTTGAGGACAACATCTGTTTCATTTCAAAAAGCCTTTATTTGCAAATATTCATGGGTGCATTACTAATTGATATTTATTTTCATGCTTGGGAGATGAAATGGTTGGAAATAGGGATTAATATTTGAATAGAGGACTGATTCATATGGAATATTTTAAGCAACCTCAGAAAGTTGTGCTGAGTATGAGCCACACGTCATTTCCAAAAAAGGCAGTATTGCAGCCATGTGTCATGTTCATTCCATTTTTTCACCCTACAAGTGATGGGCTGTGCTGTGGCTGCATGTAACAGTTATGAAGTTGTAAGCTCTGAATGACATTACGCAGCAGCTGTGTCGGGGAATGGGCTTCCAAATGTCCCCCTCACTCAGTTGCAAGGAAATTTAGCTCACATGTCCCCTTTGTAGAAAAACCTTGCAGAACTTAATTGAACACAAAATATCTTAGATGATAGTGCTGGGAGAGGACTGTGTACCTGTTAAATTGACTGTGCAGCTATTTTTCATTAATTTTTAATTAAACAAATGGTTAGGCTTAACATTGAAGGATACCATTAGGATTCATTCATTTCTCTTGTAGATTCACATTTGTTACAAACTCTAGAATTAGAATTAATTAGTTAAAGCCAAATATGCTGAGATAATGTACCTTCAGATTCCTATTCTTCCTGTCATTTTCCTTTGTGTATGTGAGTAATGATTCAGAAGGGATATAATTTATCTAACTTTTAAATTGATTTGAAGAGCTGGAGAAAATAATGCAAATAGTAAATCATTTCTTTCAAAATGTGTCTGGAGCATGAACTTTGATGTAGATGTGTAGATAAGTATGGCTAGGAGGTAAATGTTAACTTAAGACAGCTCCCTATGTATATTTTATGCCTAAAGAAGGCACATCAAAAGATAAACCTAAATATTCCTTTGGGCTAGAGATATAGAGTACCATAAAAGACTGACTACGGTACTTGCAGTAAAATGCCTTAGTGAGGTTTAGCTAGGTTGCCAAATAGTTTCACTTTATCTTAACCTGTCTTGACATTTCTCACATTAATTTGTCTTTACGTGGGTTTGAATAATTGCTGAATAAAAAAAAAAAAAAAGAGAGAGAGAGAGAAAAAAAATAATACCAAACAAACACAGGCAAAGTTTGGTAAGAAGTTCTCTAATGTAATGGTGAAAGGACTAACATACCAGGCGATAGGGCTGCAACTCAGCTGACAAATGGAACAGATTCTGGTATGCTGGTCTATATGTGTCCCTCACAAAATCACTATTGGATAAGAAAAGTAGCTGAAATTTTAGAGTACTTTTCAATTACCTTGTAATACAAGCCCAAGTGTTCTTACCTGGTATAGTTATGAAAAATTTAGTCTAGACATTAGCAAATTGCTGTTGAATTTGATGTTATTAATACTGGAGACACCACTGCAGATCCATGAAGATCTCACTGCAGATGGAATAATCATTACTGATCTATATTTTAATAATACAACAAACAGTTCACTACTTCACTGCTGCAAAACAAATCTCACAGCTCTGCAGGAATAATAAGAAATATTTTACTACAGAAGATCAAACACACACAAAAATAAATAGCTTTAAAGGAAACTGGAGCCATGCTTTCCAAGTCTTATATCATGCAACCTGTGGTGATAATATGAAGAGTCAGCAGTTTTTCCTAATTGGTAGAACTACTATTGGTAGCTGTGTTTGCAATAAAATATAAAAGATGATCATTTGCTTTTTGTTACACGAAAAGATTATTTTACTGTACATTAGCTGGTATAACTTCCTCTACAGATGAGATTTCTTGATTGATGTGAAAAGTCCCCATACTGAAAGATCTGTTCTATGGTAAACTTTAATACTTCAGGAGAAGTTTTTTTTTCTGAATCTGAATAAAACCCAGAAAGTCTGAATTTCCTTGTGGAAGGGAAATCTTGTAAAGTTCTACCAACAAGTCTGACATGGGAAGTATGGCTGCTGCCTTAACTCTGGAAGATCCTAATGAAGGAAGTAGTAGTGAAGGAAGTAAGCACTGTCAGGGGAGAAAGATTCTCCTGCATATAAATAAGAGGACTAGAAGAGCAAAACTGTCCGAGACTTGGAAAGTTTTTCACCTTTCTGCATGGCAAGGCTTTTCCACTTTATAAGGCCATGTGAGCCCAAATATTACCCAAGCAATTAGCCTTAGGACCAGGAAAGTTTTCTATTGGGGAAGTATCTGGCAAATGAAATTCTGTAAGGATTAGTTGTTTTCATCCAGCTTTCTAAACTAAGTCCCAGATGAACAAAACATTTCAAAGAAAAAATATAGATAGGCAGACACCTAGATAGATGGATTCATATTATATACATAGGTAGATTCAGAAAACCTATAGATAGATCCATAGAAATTTGTATGACCTTCTGGGAAAAACTGAAATAAGAAAATTCTGTAATCTTCTCTTCTTTTTTTTTCCCATGACTCCTCCTGTTCAATGAAGAATTAAAATTAAAAATTCTTGTGTTCACTCTGCTAATGAAAGCAAATAAATTTTGTTGATTTTGGTATCACATAGTATGTATATGAAGACGGGATAAAGAATTGAGGATCATAGAATCATAGAATGGGTTGAAAAGGACCGTAACGGTCATCTAGTTTCAACCTCCCTGCTGTGTGCAGGGTCGCCAACCACTAGACCAGGCTGCTCAGAGCCACGTCCAACCTGGCCTTGAATACCTCCAGGGATGGGCATCCACAACCTCCCTGGGCAACCTGTTCCAGTGCGTCACCACCCTCTGAGTGAAAAACTTCCTCCTAATATCTAACATAAACCTCCCCGTCTTAGTTTAAAACCATTCCCCCCTTGTCCTATCACTATCCACCCATGTAAACAGTCATACCCCCTCCTGTTTATATACTCCCTTCAAGTATTGGAAGGCCACAGTGATGTCTCCCTGGAGCCTTCTCTTCTTCAAGCTAAACAAGCCCAGTTCCCTCAACCTTTCTTCATAGGAGAGGTGCTCCAGCCCTATACTTAAGGATAAAGGATAAGGATAAAGGCAATAACTTGCTTGCTTGTTAGTAAGCAGGGCTTGAAAACTAGTGATCTTTTTCATAATGATTTTTACAATGTGACTGTGTAAAGGATGATAATCCTTTTCAGGTTGTTTGTAGTAATGAAATGGAAATATCCACATCTGATAAAATTAAATTTTCCCTGCTGCAAATGAGCAGAGATATAAATATTTATTTATTTTCCCCAATCTATAAGAAAAAGAAATATTTCTTAATGTGTAGTTAATTCCTGTTCTTTTTCCATCATAGACAAATTGTGTCCACAGAAAGCAGTTTTCACTACAACTGACTTAATTCTTTAACTGTAGTATTTGTGGAGTAGGCATCTGTAGTAGGCATGTTACTGAGTACTCGGGCTGTAACGCTGAAGGTCCTTCCTCATATGCTTGCTATTGGTTCACCTACTTTACTTGAACCCGTGTCGTAAGAAGGAGAGGCTGTCCTTCTTTGTTTTCATAACAAGGTGTACAACAACTCCGTGTATGGCCTTTCGGAAGAGAGTGGCCAGAGCGGGATATTCAATATGATTGGCCAGGGGCCTGCGTGAGCTTCTGGAACAGTCTAGTAAAAGATAAGATATACTATATAGTTTTGTAGCTTTTAACAATAAACGCCATTTTGCCGCTCATCATACTGATGTGTAAATGCGACGAGGTGACCGGGGACAGAAAGTAGTCCTTGCGGGCAGGGTGACAAGTTCTGAACGGAATATCATATGTGGTGGTCTTCACTACAGGCATCTGAATTAACCATTAATGCAGTTTGGGTTTGGTAACGGAGAAAGGAAAGTAAGCTTTATTTTGAAAGTTGAATTCATCCCAAATTACTTTTTAGGTCACTTTAGAATTTTGGCCAGTTGTTAAATAGTGCATGAAAAAAAGTAATGCAGGATGTAAGGAGTCAAAAGATCATATGAATGACCTTGGAAGAGGTGGTAACATAGCTCTCATTCTTGACAGAGCGGACTAATTTGAGTATTGAGAAATTAGCACCCTTCTGAAATTTATCCTGAAAATACATATAAAAAGGAAATCTTGTGTATACTGCAGCTTCAAAATCTAATTTTCAAGCTTGACTATGACTTCTGCTATTGGAAATTCTTAGACTGAATTACCATTTATTTTCTCTTAAGGCTTCAGTCTTTCAGAGCATGGGACATTCCACTTAAAAGAATGAAAACATATCACCACCTGGCTTTTTGTCTTTGCTATGCCCCAATTAAGTATGCCTTTAATTTCACTGACAATGCCACATGCCATGAAATGAATTTCCTTTCACAGATTCTTGGTGTCATTTGTGAGCATGTAATTAGATCTGCACTCTAGTTATATGAAGTAGCCAAAGAATAAAAATTCTGTGTTTAGAAGTTCACTGTTTTTAGCAGTGGTATAAAGTATGAGATGTGTCCTTCAGCACTTCTTAATTGTCTGGAAAACAGTTAAAATCAGTTAAATATTCCAGCTTTTGAGACATGAAAGTAAATGGAATCTAGTGGGTGAGTTACTTACTTCTGTATTTGTCCCATTATTAGTTTGCTTGGATGATTCCTGCAGTATGTTTGGTAAAGTTGACTCAAATGTAAAATGTTCTCAAGTGCCTCATGACTAATTAATCCTAAATTGATGAGAATAATTAGCAATTAGGAATGATTCATGGGATGTTCTGGTGGCATTACATATGACGAATGCAAGATGAATTTATGGGTAAGATAGGAAGTATAGAGTTATAAGGTGAGAAAAAAGAACTCAGAATTTGTGAAGCTTCCATTAAGGTGAAAATAAAGAGTGGATGCTACAAAGGATTATTAGCCAAAGTTATGCTGAGTTTTTGTTGATCTCTTGGGAAAAGCCTATTACCATCACTGTTCAATAAAGATCTCAGTGATAGATGTAAAACTTAGTGATGGATAGAAAAGTAAAACCATCGTGTCAGTTTAGTGCTTTTTACTGGCTACTAGAAGTGATGACTCATATTCTGCATGATTTGGATGTTCTGACGTAGGTTTTCAAATGCAATTAGATCTGAGATTCAGTGTGTGAAAGACTCTTCAGCTTAGAAGTGCAAAGTACTAGAGGTACCTCTAAAGTCCAGAAATATTTTCAGTAGAATTCACTTTCATAATCTTGATCATCTCTTCTTCCTTCCAGGCTGATTCTTCCTACTTTCTCTTCAAGCCAGTTAATTTGCAGCTGAGGTATAAGTGAGAACCTGTAAAGTTTCACTGCAGAATTTCACAGCCACAAATAGCCACAAATAGCCAGGGAGCATTAATGATGGGCCTGAAAGTGATATTTCCAAACGAATAACATTCCAAGGTGTACCATATTCACACAATGAAATAAAAAATGCAAAGACAATACATTTTTCACAAATTAAAATGTGTTAAATCTATTGTGGGCTTCGATTCAGTTTAACATCAGGGTTGTAAACACCTGAAGAACAGGTTTGTAAATGAAAGGCTTCCAGACATTACTTTATAGGAATGACAACAGGCGCCATGATGTTGGAGATATGATAACAGCCCAGTTAAGACATTTCTACTGGTGGTGTCATGTGTAATTTAAAAACAGCTCCTGAATTTATTTCCTATGTTGGATTCACAACACACACAAAAAAAATCAATCTTAAGAATTTTTCCTTGTATGGGAGTGTAAATGCAGTGTTTTATAATTATTTTCTGATTAATTTATATGTACTTGTTAGGCATTGTTATTTAAAAATTAGACTCATAAACCATCTATAAGAAGAAGGATTATGTCATCTCAGCTGAAGAGTGACATTTAAAAGCATGGCTTGCTCTTTTAAACACAAACGTTATTGTTTGGGTTGATACATTTTATTATTATTTGACCAGTAGCTATAGATGTCTTTTCTATGGCTTTGCCGAGAAAACCTTTCTTATTAACTCTCAGTGGGAACAACTTTCATTTTTCATCTAGCTCTTACAGTGCCAACAAATTGTTAGCGAAAAAAGAAAAAGCAAAACATATTTTACTCATCCCATTGTTCTTTTTTTTTTTTTTCTTTCCCATTTCCTTCTTTTCCAGGACAACTGAACCAGTTTATTTAGTACAGTATTCCTGGAAGCAAATACAAAAATCATCCTAACAACTCTTGATAGTCATCAGTTGTTCAGCAGACATTATATGCTGTCTTAACTCTTAATTACTCAGGAAGGCTCAAGATGATTTCTGAGGGCTTTTCTGAATTGCAGGGAATTTGCATTTCAGTTGTACTTCAGCCTTTTCATTCTACAGAAGCAAAAAGATGGGAGAAAAGTCATCCATTTAAATCACTATGCAGCTTCCTGTCCAAACAATTTCTGAAGTCTCAGGTCCTAAACTCTGTCTTCATTCATGGTAAGCACAAACAGCTACAGAGCTGCACTGAAGCCACTGATGGTCCTCTTGAGTCTGTGCACAATAAAGAGTGATGATAGCATGAAAGCAAAAATAAAATGCTTGTAAATCTGGCATACAGAGTCACTAAAATAAAGGGAAAAGCTTGAAGAATTTAAGAGTCTATAGTAACAAAACCAAATACTAAGTTTGTTTCATAATTCTCAAAACATATGGGGAAATTTTAAAAATTGTACTCAAATTAGTGGTAAGAAGGTGAAGGTTTGAGAGTGTAAATGGATAGGAAAAGATAACAGGAATCGCAGAATCACAGAATAGTATGAGTTTGCTGGACTGAGTGATGTAGCTCCTGAGAAGATGAGCTGAGTGATGAGAAGGGGGGAAGGAAAAGTGAGAAACTCCATTTTAGTCAATAAAATGTTAGGGGAAAGCATTGAACGGCTCATTCTTTTAGTAGCTTGATTCCTCTGTCCTGAATGTAAAGGCAATATATATATTTTTTAAACAATAATGTTTTATACTGCATGCAGACAGCTAGTAATGCAGGAAGATAAAAGTACTAAGAAAATGTTTGTTTTTCCAATAGAATAACTTCAGGGACAGGGCTTAAAAGAATTCAAGCATGAGATCTTATTTTGTACTTACTATATGTGCATGATTCTTGGTTGTCCAAGAAAGGTCACATAATTCCATTCTCACATGATTCCTGTTTTTGCAATATAATAATAACAACAACAACTTTTTCAGGATCTAAAATAGACTTTTCTAACCTTGGGTAGTTGTTGTAGGGCTTTTTGTTGTTGTTGCTTTTGTTTGTTTGTTTGTTTGTTTGGAGGTAAGTGTAAGAAAACAGAATAAGTCTGCTGTATTCTTTATACTCAGTTCAGCCAAATCAACCATTTGATCTTGACTTCTTCCATCTTCCTTTCTTTGATGAAATTTGCAAAGACAAGCATGAAGACGGACAAGTGGCAGATGTAACAGAAGCATAGGGCTATTCTTTCTATCCCTTGCAAAGATGTGGCTTAGTAGTATCTGAAGGCCTCTTATTGTTGAGATCTTCAGTAGGGGTATCCTGCCCTTAGGCCACTAAAATTTATGAAGGATAGGCATTCACTTTTTTGCACCGTCCTTTTCTCAGTGATTCTTTTTCTGGAGGAGAATGACTGGACTTTCCAGGATAGCCTGAATATTTTTGTGTTCGTTTACCACCATGAAACACAACTACAATGAAGGAGATGCAGCCTTTATCACTCTGCTCTGTATGAAATTTGACCTATGATTCATAAGAGGTGATCCTCACTTTCTGATCTTTTCCCTTTTCTGAAGGCTTCCTGCCCAGATTTGTTTGATAAGTGAATGCATTCTCCAGATATGCTTTCTTCTTCTTTTTTTTTCTTTCCTTGTCCTCTCCCTTTTCTGAAAAGAAGCAATGAGGGGGAAGAAATGGACTGTAAAAGAAGCTCAAAAGCAGAGAATTGCTGAATGATGTGAGAAGACTCAAGGGGCCTGCGGGTAAAAAATGGGATAATTGGACAGCATAATATCATACGACTTCAAGACATGATGCAACTAGCATCCATATACCATTCAATTATACATGTCTGTCTTCAACCACTCTTCTTTTAAGGCCTCTCTGTATCATTTAGCTCACAGTGAAGGATGCTTTCTTCCTTTAGGCATAGAGAAGGATTTGTCAGATATCCTTTAGCTTGTTTTTAGGAGGAGGGGAGGATGTGTGTTTGCAGCCTGTCTCAGCAGCACTGCCTGTTGTGGCAGGTATGGTAGGTCTGTGACAAGGACTGCCCACACAGGTGCTCAGTTTCCTCTTCCTCCATTCTGGATTTGATATAATGTTTGCATCCTGTCCTACTTTCCTCAGCCCATTAATCCTCCAGGACATGTCCCCTGGCTCCTTTCAGTAACTGGTTTTTGGCTTTATGGTTGTTCACAATGCATATTTTTCTTCCTGAATAAATTTTAGGCTACCATAGTACTTCTCCTAAAGATTCACAAGTGAGGGAGTTGGGAATAAAGCCTAAAGAATGCAAGATCAAGATGATGTCTGAAACCTTATCTGTATTGTGTGTATTTCTTACCAGGGAAACATGGACCTTCTTTTTTTTCATTGTGAATCTTCCATTTAGGAGAACTCTTTTAAATACAGAGTCGTATACAGTGTGAGAGTATCACGACTGTGGAGTACTATGTGGAGTACTATGACTATAGAAGATGCAGGGGATGGCAATTTGTTTTTAATCACAACTTAAGATCCACGGCAGCTTTAAAAAAAAAGCATTCTTAGAGCCACACTGATTAGTGTTGCTATATGGTTCAAAAAAATTGAGAAAGAGTATCTAGAACATTTTGAAATATACTTTTAATTCAAACTGTTCGGAGTATTTAAAGTATGTTTTGTGTATGTATAACTACATATAACACTGAAGTTGTATATGTGAAATATATTGTATAGGTGACTTTACACTGGGTTGGTCACTTGCATGGGACATTTAATTTTTAGTATTTTTATGGTAATTTCTTTTGTCTTAAAGAGAATGTTATTTCTCCCACCTCTATACAGCCTGAAAATATTAGGAATGTTATTTATTTTTAAAAAACTAAATTTATAGAAGTCTCCTGACACATATCACATAAATCACCTTTGAATATATTTCAGACAAGTTTTATCCAGATCTACCTTATGTGAATTAATCCTGGTGATTATTTCATGTCTTTGCACATAAAGAGAAAAATCCGTTTACACAAAATCATGAGAGTTTTCTTCCTGTTTCTTAACAATAGGTGTGACCAGTAACCTTTAAATGCCCATTGGAAGTGTCTGTCTCAGAGGGATACGGTGCTGTGTTCCTGGCCTTTCCCTGAACATTTAAAGTCATCTGCTGTCCTTTGCAGGTACAACATTAAAAACTTTGAATCAATGAAGCTTGCAGGCATTTGAGCAAGCTACATCTTCTCCAGTCTCTTCTCAAAGGAAGAGGAGAGAAAGATGAACATTGCTTTGAAGAAGGAAAAATGGGTGGAGAGCATCTGTGGAAAGCCAATAGCAACTATTCTGCAATCTCTTTACTTGTGACTGAACAAGTAAACAAGAGGTTAATTTCTATCTATTGAAACACACAAAGTCTCAGTCCTGCAGCAAAATAGTCAAAGCAGTCTTCTGGACAAAACCGACCCTTTGCACTGATAGATAGCTCTGGTATTTTTTGAACATTTAGAGCTCCGTGACTTCTACAAGAAAGCTTCCCTCTTATCCTGGGAGTGGTAGAAAAGACACAAAGTAAACATTTCAGTGCATACAGAAAACACAAATAACTTTTCCACCTATGGGTTTTTCCCCAGAAGTCTTCATTTATCTTTTCCTATTGCAAAATTCTGGTAATGGTGGTGTGTGCTGTTTGGAAGTCAGTCTACCTCACTTGCTAGCCATTGTGCTTGGCTTTTTAATTATTTCTTTATTTGTTTGCACACTCTTCTTTCTGTGGCTTTGACACAGACATATAGACTTCTGGTTTTCTTTTTGCTGTAAGCATTATTTTTAATCAATATAAGCCCCTGGGAAGCCATCCATTCACAGACCAAAATTTACATTTTCCCAGATATAAGAATAGAGAAAGAGGAACACAAGAATCTTTTCTCATCTCTAGACTAAGATAAATCACTCTTAGTGCTTGTATTAATGCTTCTCAGGCTTCACGATCCAGCTGCAAAATCTTTCACTTATTGTTGTTGAATCTCATGAGGTTCACCTGGGCCCAGTGCTCAAGTCTGTCTAGGTCCCTCTGGATGGCACCCCATCCCTCTGGTGTGTTGACTGCACCCCACAGCTTGGTGTCATCAGCAAATTTGATAGGCATATTGTGAACAGTTGTTGCTTAGTGGAAAGAGGGGATGATATGCGAATGGCAAAACAGAAGTTACACACCTGCAATCTAGAGCTTGAAACAGGGCCTATACCCCAGGTATCTTTCCTGAAAGCAGAGAAAGCCCACACTCATGATCTCTGTCACTAGAAGTAGCACAGCAAATTAAAATCAGGTATCCCTTCCCCAAATCTTTTCATCTATCTGATTCATACCTTTCCAAGAGAAGATGCAAGAATCACAGAATCATAGAATAACTTGATTGGAAAGGACCTTAAAGATCATCTAGTTCCAATCCCCCTGCTGTGGACTGATTGCTGCCCACCAGACCAGGATGCCAAAGGGCTGATCCAACCTGGCCTTGTACACCTCCAGAGATAGGGCATCCACAGCTTCTCTGGGCAATCTGTTCCAGTGCCTCAGCATCTTCCAGGTAAAAAATTTCCTCCACGTATCTAACCTAAATCTCCCCTCTTATGGTTTAAAACCATCCCTTCTTGTCCTATCAATATCAGACCATGTAAAAAGCCACTCTTTCTCCTGTTTATAAGCTCCCTTTAAGTACTGGAAGGCTGCAATGAGATCTTCCCAGAGCCTTCTCTTCTCCAGGCTTCACAAGCCTCTCTCAGTTTTTCTTCATAGGAATTTTTCTCCAGCACTTTGATCATCTTTGTGGCTCTCCCCTGGACCTGCTCCAACAGCTCCATGTTTTTCTTATGCTGGGGGCCCCAGGCCTGGATACATTATTCTGGATGAGGCTTCACAACAGCGGAGTAAAGGGAGACAATCACCTCCCTTGCTCTCCTTGTCATTCTTCTTTTGACACAGCCCAGAATACAGTTGGTCTTCTGGGCTGCAGCTGAACACTGCTGGCTCGCATCAAACTTTAATCCACCAATATCCTTAAGTCCTTCTCAGCAGGGCTGCTCTCAATGAATCTATTCCCAGTCTCTATGCATATCTGGAATTGCCCTGTCCAAAGTCCAACACCTTGCACTTAGCATTACTGAACTTCATTCATTTAGGTGGACTCTCTTTTCAAGCCTTTCCAGGTCCCTCTGGATGACATCACTTCCTACTATTGTGTCAACTGCACCACTCAACTTGGTGTCATCAGCAAACTTTCTGAGGGTACACTCTATGCCACTGTCTATGTCATTGATAAAGATGTCAAAGATCACCAGACCCAAGAAGGCACTGGTTGATCTCCAAAACAACATTTCTATCATGGGGGTTTTCAGGGCATCCATGAAAATGAAGACTTTCGCAGTGCTGTCCTCCTGCACAAGGATCCTAATTTTCCAGTGATATTCTCATATTTTGGGTATCCAGTAGTCACTCATATACTGAAAGTATCAGAGATCTGATCTGAAAGACAGAACTGAATTTTTTCAAATGCATGAATATCTAGACTGAACTGTTCAGGCATTTGCAGTGTTCCTATGTCAGGATTAGACACTTCACATTATCTATAGTGTTGCATTGTATGTGGGCAAGTAAGTCTTTGGATTCCCTCTTTCCTGATGTCTCTTGCTGAAGATTGATGAATCATACACCTGCATAGATCATTTAATTTCTTTATTTACGAAGCAAATATTTTAATGTTTCAAAGCTATTATTTTTAATGCTAGTTTTTATTGTTTTCTCCTCATTTGTGCAGTTCATCTCTGAGCAGTCTTCTTGTTCTAGATAATATGCATGGTAAAGTAAGTGTTAATCTGTTAAACCATGCATCTCCACCTGGACTAGATCACTAGACCCCTTCTCTATGCATGTGCAACTGCTTCTCATGTTAATAAAGAAAGCATGTTCTTTGGAGAGGAAATACACACATCATGCTTCAGATCTTAAAACACTTAAGATGTTTTTTGGACATGCCAGAGATAAGTAACATGGTGCACAAATTCACATAATAGTTGATGAGGTACCATATTATTTGATGAGATACCATAATATGTACACTATTATCACTCAGATATCTTCCACCATACATGCTGAGGCTATCAGTAATCACACTTGGTTTGGATTTCTGTATTCTGGTTTTAGACATCTTGAATTGAATTCAAATACAAGTATAACCTGGCACTACGCCTTTTTTCTGCATTACTGGAAAAGCAGAGCTAATTCAAAAATGTATTCACTGAGAATTTTGAACCATGTATCTGCAACTATTTTGTATAACTGGCTGACCTTCATTTTTGGAATGTTATTTTTTTATGTATGCATTTGTTTTTGTATCTTCTTTCTTCTCCATTTTTCCCCCTTTGAACTGAAAAGTACAGAAGGTGCTGTATTTTTCTTATATTTGTGATAATATTGTAATCTAAACATAAATGGAGCCTTGGAAGTCATACTAAAGCAAAAATTATGATTAAGGAATTAAAAATAAACATGAAAAACTACAAATATTGAGTTTTAATGAAGTCATGCAAATAAAAAAACCTCAATATTAACTGGAAATCTGAACGTAGGAAAACTGGCCATTCGCAGAGACAAAAAAGCATATATAGAATATTTTGCCCTCTTTGATTGTTGTTTGACTGCTTACATTTTTGTAGATCTTTGAATGCTTTAAATGGGAATTATTTCTATGAATAAACGAACCTCACTCAAATCTCCAGGAAAACATAGTCAAGTTTTGGCTTTCCTTCCTCATGGCATCTTTTTATTTTTCAGGGACTATTTCTACTTCCAGAAACTACACAAAGTGACTTGCTCCTCACATTAGTCAAATTATATTCCTTCAAATTAGAAGACCTGCTGCCAACCCTGAAAACTTGTACTGAAATACTTATGTCCATGCGATTTCACCTCAGTACAAACTTCTGACTCTGTGAATAATTAGGATGAAATCATAATTAAGTTTTTTTTTCCTCAAGATATTTATTTAGAGTATTGATAATGAATTTGAAGAGCCAGCAGCAAGAAACATAGGAACCTGAGTATTTTTCATAGAATGGCCTAGGTTGAAAAGGACCTCAAAGATCATCTAGACTAAACCCCCGTGCTGAGTGCAGGGTCGCCAACCACTAGACCAGGCTGCCCAGAGCCACGTCCAGCCTGGCCCTGAATACCTCCAGGAACAGAGCATCCATACAGAATAATGTCTCTTAGGTCTGCACATTGCAATGGCCCTTGATATAGGATATCCTTTGTCTCAGACAGACTTAAAATCAATGTGAAGATTGGCAATTTTTCCTCTCTACCCGGAGTTCATCCACTGCATTTCGTTGCTTATTAGATGGTAAGTTTTCACTCATTTTCAGGTTTTGGTGTTAGCTGAAAAGCAGTGTCTCCAATTAAGTATCTTCCATGACTCAGAAAGAAACACAAACAGTTTTTGGTGAGGAAAAGAAGCCAAAACACTTAAAAATCCAGATCATTGCATGTTTCCTTGCACAAGCATATTGCAACCCAATTTTATTGTGTGAGCCTCTATTTTCTGCAGTACAACTACATCCTTCAGAGCACAAAATGAGAGTACTTCATGAGTGGGGTTGCTCTGAAATATTTTTTTTTTCATTTGTTACTGTTCATTGTAACATTATGCCTTGTTTACTTAATTATACCTGAAGTCTGAACAGATAAATCTTGGTTGATGCCCCTCTGATTCTTGCTGCAAAGGTATTTGACCACATCTTCAACAACTAACTCCTCTGGAACTCCCAGTTTGAGGCAGGAAAGCATTATCCACATTTGACAGAGGCAAGCAAAGAGATTAAACCACTTTCTCTGTACAGTACAGGGAGCAAGTGCCAAGAACACAAAAAGTATCTGGCTTACTCAGATTACTCTCCAGTGCCCTAATTATTACACAATTAGTCTCTTGCATGGTGTCTTAAATGACTATACATCTTGCTTGCTCTGCAATTAATGTAAAAGAGCTAAGAATGACAAATATTATAAGGGACAAGTGCTCTGTAGGACACTGCTGGATTCAGCTTTCTCTGATCAGAACTCAAGCTGCACAAAAACATGTGGAACAGGTAGTACAGATTAATCTATTAAAACCTTAGCAGCAGGGGTGAGATAACTTTTTCTTTTTTAAACTGTTGTTTCCCAGCCAAGTGTGTCATTGGGTGAGACTCACTGGTTTTATTTGATTTTGCACACTTGACCACAGCTCAAACATTTGCTCCTAATATTGCTCTATCTCCACATCGTTCCTCTTGCTCCATTCCCACTACATCTTTTATTTGTAGGGAAGAAAGAGGAAGTACTTGTGAAATTTCTTTAAGCAGATTTTTTCTTTCCTATGGCTTAATTATGAAGAAGCTGTTCAGAGATATCTAAAATTCCCCAGTGTGACTGATTGCTGTAATCTAAAAACTACTCTACAAAATCTATTACACTCATAGAAAATGTGATATAAACATCCTTAAACTTTGACATGATTCAGTTTTCACTTGTTTTCCAAAGACACATCTCTGACTTTCCTATCACATTTCTACTGTCTATCATCCAACTCCTGTAGTACAGAATTATTTGAAATACAGTGGTAAGCTTTCACAATCATGCAAAATACGTACTTTTTCATCCATCCCTTATTTTTAAATGCTAGACTTTCTAGGGAAAGTCACTGGGGACTACTACCTGGTTTGAGAAGAAATGAGTTATTCCAGCTGGAAAAAGTAAAAGGGAAAGGTGCAGGGTACTGAAAGGAGTCTCACAGAAATCTTTGTGTAGCTTTAGTGACAGGCATTGCTTTACATTCTGCCTGTAACAAACACACATTTCATTGCAGCTTTAACCCCAGCTGGGAGCCTGGCTATGTATGTTGTAAAGTAACACAGAGTGAAAGGACAGTTGTATAGTGAAAACAAAGTATTGGGTGTCAGGAAGTTATGGGCTCCAGACCTGTATTTGCCCTTGACTATGCTCTGAAATAAACCATTGGGTCTGTTTCTCTCTCCATCTGAATAACCACTTGTAAAATTAATGTAGTACTTATGCTCCTTTTGGAGGTGCTAGACTGCTAAATTGGTTTAATGGCTGTTTTTTTTTTCTTTGCTGAATGATACAAGTTGCTGAAATGTCATTGCAGACACTGACAGAACAATTCACCTTCTGCCTTCAGCATGATACTGAATCGTTTAGCAAAAAAAATAAAAATAAAATAAAAAAATAAAAAAAATCAGATAATTCAACACCAACACCAGCCAGCCAGTAGAATTGGTATTATCACTGATACTGATATCCTTTTTAAGGATACTGTTTTGATTATGGGCATAGTTTTATACTCTTCTTTTTTTTTAGACATCAAAGTTTGAACTACTTAAAGTATAATTTAGCAACAGTCTTACTGCATTCTCTGTATTAGCCACAGAGAAGACTATCACAGAATTATAGAATGAATGGTTTGGGTTGGAAGGGACCTTTAAGATCACCTAGTTCCAACCTCCCTGCTATAGTCAGGGACATCTCCCCCTAGACCAGGTTGCTCAAAGCCCCATCCAGCCTGGCCTTGAGTGCTTCCAGGGAGGGGGCATCTACAACCTCACTGGGCAACCTGTTCCAGTGGCTCACCATCCACACTGCAAAGAATTTCTTAATAATATCTAGTCTAAACCTAACCTGTTCTAGTTTAAAACCATTTCCCCTCATCTTGTCGCTACAAGCCCTCATAAAAAGTCCCTTCCCAGCTTTCCTGTAGGCCCCCTTCAGGTACTGGAAGGCTGCTATAACGTCCCCCTGGAGCCTTCTCTACTCCAGGCTGAAGAGCCTCAACTCTCTATCCCTGTAGGGGAGGTGCTCCAGGCCTCTGATCATTTGTGGCCCTCCTCTGGACCCTCTCCAACAGCACCATGTCCTTCTTGTGTTGGGAGCCCCAGAACAGGATGCAGTACTCCAGGCGGGGTCTCAAAAGAGCAGAGGAACAGAATCACCTCTCTCGACCTGCTGGTCATGCTTCTCTTGATGCAACTCAGGATGTGGTTGGCCTTCTGGGTTGCAAGTGCATATTGCTGGCTCACGTTGAATCTTTCATCAGCTGATATCCCCAAATCTTCCTCCTTAGGGCTGCTCTCAAGCCGTTCTCCTCCCAACATGTATTTGTGCTTGGCCAAATGGCCATTCTGAATATTGAAACTAGGTTTTTGTTTTAAACCATCTTCCAAAGGACTCATCACCAGTTATGCAGGGAGTGAAAGGTAATTAAGCATGGGATGCACTTCATCGGGTTTCAGTGCTTGATAAGTGAATGCTTTCAGCTGAACCAGCCATTTAGACTCAGTGGGGAGAAATGAACACTTCAGAATGCAAAATACACATTTATTGCATAAGACGCCAGCAGCCATAAAGAGAATTTCTACAGCTGATATTAAGTAAAGTTCTCCATTGAGGAAGTCTCAAGTTAGATTCCTAATCTCTGAATACTTCTTTATTTCCTGTCCTCTACCTGTCTCTCATATGAAACAGATGAAGACATTATCCTTAGTGTTTAAAGGGTAACACTTTGATTTTAAACACTGCTTGAAACAAAGATTATTCCCAAAACAGAAATTCTGGCAGCTAATAATTTTGGTCCGTCTCTCACTCTCAAATGACAAAACTTTTGATGATTGGACTTCTTGGGTTAAGGATTTAATTTTAAGGTAACAATGCCAAACCCAAAAGAGCCAGCGCTCAGGGCAATCTGCCCGCATCAGAACAGGAACATGAGACTTGGCTCTTCTCAGGCCAGAAGAGAACCTTATCCTCCTAGTTATTGTCAGTTCTTCTCTGGATCTCTCTTTTTCCTCTGCTCCCTCCCTCCTTGGCTCTCTTCTCCCAAGAAGCTTAGCCAGTTTTACCTTAGTTTCTTTCTCTATCAGAATAAAAACATATTTTGCAATATAAAATCAGTGAAAAAAAAAACAAAAACAAACCAGAGGATTTGTTTTCAGGCCAGCCTGCCTAGAATAATCCGTAGCATCAACAGGTTAGTACAATCAGTATTATTTAAGTGGTCAAAATCCTTTGAATTTTTAAAGAGAAAAATATGCATTGCAGAAAGAAATAAAATAAAAATATGCATTGCGGCAAGAAATAAAATTAAAAGTTTCAGGAAATGGAAATTAATGCAAATTAAGCTATTCAAAACAGCTTTTAAAAATATTTCCTTTCATTTTCTGGCTTCATTCAGTTTGCTTTTTCTATGTGCTACAATTGCATTTTAATGAAGAAATATATTATTGCATTCTTTTTGCTGTAAATATTGGTTTGTGGTAAGGAAAATCTGATCCCTCTTTTTCCAGTATTTTTGTCAGGCTACATAAAATTATTCCAAAGTTTTCTGGGTTTGTTTAACAAGTATAGAATTATAGAATCACAGAATTGCCTCAGTTGGAAGGGGGTCTTAGAATTCATCTAGTTCAACTCCCCTGCAATGAACAGGGACACCTACAACTAGATTAGGTTGCTCTGAGCCCAGTCCAGCCTGACCCTGAGTGTCTCCAGGGATGGTGCACCCACCACCTCTCTGGACAACCTGTTCCAGTGCCTCACCACCCTTACCATAAAAAAACCTTTTCTTATATCCAATCTAAACCTCCCCTGTTATAGTTTGAAACCATTTCCCCTTGTCCTATCGCAACAGACCCTGCTAAAGAGGCTGTCCCCTTCTTAAAGTACCCTCCTATCTCCTGATTTCCTTTCTTTCGGACCATCAAAGAATTAATCATCTCTCTGAATGCTGTTTTTTTGTCACTGGGCAATGAGAAGTACGATTTTGCTGACCAAGGATTATGAAAGTTTTTTTCTTCTTGTTGTTAGTTTTTTTTAAATGAAACTCAGACAATAACTGAAAAAGGATACAAGATCCATCCTGTCTGGAAGATCCTTCATTGGCAAAGCCTGTCTTTATCATGCAGTTTTTCTCCTCGAGGTTGGCCGTTCTTCATCCATAGTTCTACTTACCGTCTGTTCCATGACCTTTTTGCTTTTTTTTCCTTCAGCTTTCTGAGTATTCAGAAAAAAAAAAAAAAGGTGCTTCCAGAGCCCATGTAACATCCTGCTAAATAAGTTGCTTGCTCACCCTAGCCACTCCTGCTTCCCTAAACATTAGAAAAGCTACATTCCTATAGAAAGCAAAATTGATGCACTTATAGCTGGTTCTTTTTCATGTACCAGAATCTCAAATTGAAGGAAAGCCCAGGTTATTTTCAAGAAAATGACTTCTGCTTCATTCCTTACAACAGAACTTCTGCTAATTATGTTGTGTCATTGCCTGCACTACATACAACAGAAAGTGCAAGAAGTTTCTGCTCTTTCTGTTTCTCATCTGGTTGTTGAACATATGTTCAGTCTTGTACGATACTTAAGAGAGAACATACTGGTCTCTCCTAGAAGGTCATTGTGTATATACTGGACACAGAATGTGACAGTAGGCCTCAGAAGAGCTGTCTTAAAGTGATTTTTTTTCTTGCTTATAAAAAAGGAGAAAAAAAACACTGCATTTTTTTTACTCCAAAGAGAATCAAAAGTAGAATTGGTTACTCAGGAATTTATTCTGCCAGAAACGGTGTTGTACTTAGAGCGTGGTGGTCATTAAATACACTAATATGTTTTTAGAAGAATAAGACAAAAATGACTGGCTTCAGACTTAATAATGGATACAAAGTATAATACCTACATAAATCAGAATCCAGTCTATCTAATAATTATGCTGATAACTCAAATTTTGCAATCAATTTCTCACTTCCTTATTACAGTTTATTGTCACTACATTGCAGGAATTGATTAAATGATTAATGTGCAAAACACCTTGAGTGCATGAGGGTATGACAGGTTTCATCAGAAGGTGAAAATCTTTTCCAGACTACTCTGGAGGACAGGTTTAATCTGTACACATTATGACTTTAGGAGATGGCATCATCTGCCAAGATCTGATACTCTTCAGAATCTCTCCCGTAGTTATAATATCCAACCTTTGTAAAGTTTTTGCTTAAATAATTAGTAGAATATGACATTTTGCTGTCATTATAACTGAAAAGAACAAAGCTGTTTCATTCTTCTTTTCCATATCCTGAGGAAAGAGATAGTATTTCACTATCCACACTAGTTTACACAGAGTTTCTCTGGTATTGATTAGCACTTCTTAAATTGAAGGATTTGCAGAAAAAGCAATATCTTTGGAATAAAGACATAGAACGAGAGTATAATACGGTCACATTTTAACTACTGTCTGGAACAATAGTTCATATCAACACTGCCAAAACCACAAAATCACCTACAGGAGAAAAATGATTTCTGCTTTTGAAGTGGCAAAGCATACACAGGAGTTTGGAATGACTTGCCAGAGCTGAAAGGTAGGCAGAAAGTCCCCACTTTCAGACTTCATAATTTATGGCAGATTTTCAAGGCTAACACCTAGGTATGAAATCTTGTTTTCCTTGTGTACGGCAAAAATTTTATCATCCACTTTGAAATTAGCTTCTCACAATGGGCATTCCTAACAAGGTCATTCCATTACTCAGCATGATCTGTCCCAGCCCACAGCAGGGGTGTTGGAACTAGATGACTTTTAAGATCTTTTTCAGTCCCTCCACCCAGAGTTGCACAGAATGGTTGAGGTTGGAAGGGGCCTTTGGAGATCATGAGGTCCAACCCCCCTGCTCAAGCAGAGTCACCTACAGAACATTGCACAAGACATGGGACATGTATCCAGGTGAGTTTTGAATATCTTCAGAGTAGGAGACTACACAACCTCTCTGGGCAACCTACATTTTGCTCTGTCACTCTCATACTAAGAAGTTTTTCCCCATATTCAGATTGAACATCCTGTATTTCAGTTTATGCCCATTTCTTCTTGTCCTGTCACTGGGCACCACTGAAAAGAGTCTGGCCCTATCTTCTTGACACTCTTCCTTAAGATATTTATAGACATTAATAAGAGCTCCTCTCTCAGTCTTCTCTAGGCTATACTGGCCAGATCGCTTAGCCTTTCCTTGTAAGAGAGTTGCATCAGTCCTCTAATCATCTTTGTAGCCTTCTGCTGGACTCTCTCCAGCCCAAACTATTTTATGATAGCAGGCATCATAATCTGACTCTCACTTCATTATCAGTAGAGAGCAACCATCACTGTAAGATAATGATTCAGCTAGCTAGCTATTGATAGGTATATGGGATGAGATAATTGTTCCTTAGGAATATCTGTTTTCTCCATCACCTTTCCAATTACATTTTTGATGGTCTTCCTGTCCTGTACCTGGCTTATTGAAGTATTTTCTCAATATCCAACTGCACTTTCATGAACAGACTATGTTTTCCAATTGAAATTGTGCTCCTATTCCATCACTGCAATCCAGTTTCAAGGCTTCTCTGAAAAAAAAATCCCAGAGCAGTTTAGTATCTGTACATGTGACATACTGCAGACACAGTATGCTGAAAGATATTGCAGAAATTCAGGTTTTATGTGGCACGTTGAGACACTTGAGTGAAAGCACAAACTGTACAGCCCAAGAGCAGATGTTCATTAATCAGCCTTCCATCGTAAGAGTTCTTTATCCTTTATTGTCCTGTTTTAGAAACTTATTTCCAGACTAGTTCAGTCATCTCCAAGACAGCCTGAGTCCTCTATTGTCTCAGTCCATGAGTACAGTCAAATTCTTACCTTTTGGAGAAGATTTTTGTCTGAGCAATTCCATGTGTGCTAAAGCACATCCATCTGGCATCCTTGAAGGGAACTCAGTGTGATAAATATTAATACAAATTAGCATAGTTTGAAATTTTGGCTCAAGAAAACGCTTTTAATTAACTGTATTTATTGAATGGCCTTTGGATGTGTTCTAGGTCTACTCCCTGAAGAAAAACTGGGGTAAGCACAGAAACTTTGACAATGTATGGATGTGTTTGCATGTGCACACATGCCTCCTCTGATCCATTTTCTTGTCCAAAATGCAGGTCTTGTATTCTTATTCCAAATGGAGTATTCATCAATTTAGTCACTGCCAGTAAAATGTTGGGTGCCTTAACTCTTCAATAAAATGTCAGTTGCTGTTTTCTTTAACATATGACTCAGGATAAAAGTGCTATTGCCAAGGTTTATCAGCCGTTAAACTTTCACTCAGTGCAGATATGATCTTTTCCTGAGAGTTTAAACAAGAAAGAACATGTATTCTGAAGCATAAACAAAGATTTCTTATGACTATAGTGCTAACTTATCTTTGGTTAATATATTTCACAGACCAGCTATGGCACGTACTTATGGACAAGTATTCAACTGGTAAATTGATGGAGATTGTCCTTTTGGCAACAGCCAATGTTAGGTGTAGGATGAACAGTAGTGGAGAAGTAGCCAGATTGTTGTGAAAGGGTAAAAGTAGCAGAAGAAGATAACAAAGGGCAGCTGGAACCTCTCCTGTGTGACTAGACAGATGGCGATAGATTGAGACAGTTTCAAAGCTAAAGTAAACTATAACACTCAAGTATAAGCAAAAATTAAGAAAATGAATTAAAAAAGAAGACGTGAGAAAAAAAAAGAAAAATAATGCTTTAGCTGAAACAAAACTCCGTATGTACCAACAAAAAGATAAATAAATATGGTAAGGATACTTTAGCTTCAATCTTAAGGACAATATAATAAAATTAGCACTGTATTCTAAAAGAACGATCCACCTGCAAAATCTCACAAATTTATAGTAATGTTTTCTGGAAGAGAGGAAAAATATTACTTCACAGAAGGACACTAGGTCAGGTCCTCAGCTGTTGCAAATTGGCTAAGCTATCTTGGTGGAGTTATGCCAGTTAATTCTGGACTAGATCCTCAACTGAAGTTTTTACTTGTAAAGGATTCAAATGTTTCATTAAATGTCTTCTGTGTTGGAACAATTCTCCCTTCCATCCTTCCTCCATATCTCTGATCTGGTCCTATAATTTCCTCCATCTCTTTTTGCAGTCTTTCCTGCCTTTTGATGAATTAGCTAGATTAGAATAAATATTTTCCAGGAACACATAACAGAAATAAAGAATATATCACTTGAGTTTGTGTGTAAGGCAGCATAAGTTCAGTAAGAATGGTATTTCAGCTGCTAATTTTGAGAATTTACAGTAACCTGGAAATGACCTTCATTATAATTTTGTGTTGTTTTTTTTTTTTTGTAAGGCCCTTCACATGAGCCAGTATTGTATAGTGTGTGATTTAGTACCAACATAATATGTTGAGATATATATAAGCAACTTAATTTTTAAGTTTGTAGATGAAAAAATATATTTGATATATAAACAGAAAATATGTAATATACAACATAACTAGAAAGTTTATAAGAGGCAAGATTAAGAATGGTAGGGCAAAACAATATATAACCCCAGGTCTTAGGAAATTGAATATCTAGTTCCCAATTCTCAGAATCTTGGAAACTGCTTACTCTCTTTGCCTCAGTTTCCCCTTAATTCAGTTTAATGAGTCATATTTTCCTTATTTATTAATACACAAAGTGGACGAAATTTTAAGTACCTGAAGCATTAACCTGACATGTATGGGGGAAATGTGACCAATCTTATTGCCTTCTATTCTGGGTTCTTTGGTGCTGTAATCTTTACTCAATTTTGTAGATAACAGAGGAAAAGCTACCTCAGGAAGATATTTCTTCCTACCCAACACATATTCCTCTCCTAGGACGAAATACATGAGTCCATGGGATGTCTTTTTTTTTTTTTTTTTCTGCTTAAACTAGAAGGAGTCTAGATAACTATAACTTATAACTAAATTAAACTTTCAAATAGCTGAAGTTATATGAGGCAGTCATACACATGGTCTGTATATTAGCTATATGCATAGCCAAATAAACAGTTTTGAGTAGTCTAATATTTATAAGTTAGGATATACATAAAACAAGTCATAATCACTAATGGCAATTGCCACCTGGGAATTTCGCAACAATTCATGGAATGACTGTCTGAAGGAGGAACTTGAGGGGAAACACATGATTATAATACGCTATTGTTCAGGTCAATCTTTAAGTAGCATTTTGCGGAAGAACAATCATCAGATGTCTCTTCGTTCTAATTTTCTGTAATTCTCCAGGTATTAGACATGTCATATGTCAGTCCTTCTGACTTAAAAAGGATCTAAAATTTTCAGGGATGGGAGAAAAATCTATGTTAGACATCAGGAAGATGCAGAATGAAATGCAGTCTAGTTTAGAGAATCATTATAGACCTACTCAGAAGGCTTAAATGATGTGTCATCCTTCAGCTCTATAAACTTGTTTTTTCATAGGAAAGCTGTGAAACTGATGCCTAGAGGGGTTCAGCTGTCACACTCAGGATTTTTTTAACTTTGTCAGTAGTTAGATTGTTGTGCAACCCATAAAATTGAGACCTCTGCCTGGAAGGCAGAAACTCTCTGTTTGACCTGTGATTACTCTGTTTTTGCCAAAGTAGTTTGCAGGAGCAACACAAAAATAAGTTCAGCCTCTGCAAGTAGGACACATTTGTTTGACCTCAATGGGCTTTGCTATTGCTGCAACATATAACTGGAAATAAATTTTTTCTAACAGTTTTGACATTTTTCATTACAGAATATGTGAGGTTGGTAAGAGGAAGTTTAGTGCATTCTTCAAATCCAGAGAATTCATAGAATCATAGAATCATGGAATGGAATTAATGAAAGATGAATAATTCAATGCATTTCTAGTCCAATTCAGAAAACCTCATGTAGGTAGAATTAAATGTCACACATAAAACTAAGTAGAAGTAACTCAGTAAGTAGATAAATCTCTGTAGTTTTCCCTTTAAAATATGAATGGACTTTTAGAAGTCCATAACAATCCGTAATAATCAACATTCATACATTTGAGAATCTGAAATGTAATACTTTCATCTGCATGGTCATATGAAACAATATTGTTTTTCTAATCTTCTGTCTCTGCAGGACATTAAGAAAAATCCAAGCTTTCAGATACAGAAGGCTATAGGTGTATCCTATTTTCCATGTAGTTAAGACTACCTTTATTGACAAAGTTTCCTCTTTTGTTTATTATCACTTTAGATATTTATCACTGTACCTAATGCTTTATATGTATAGAGTCAAGCTATGGTTTTCAGTCACTATTCTGCTGAAATAAAAATGATATGGGGAAGAAACTAACCTACATCTCAGGTGATAGTCATTTGTGGAGCAAATTCCAGTGGTCTATAGTGCCAGTGACTACAGATTAGAAAATTTTAGCTCCAAATAATAGCAAAAGAAAAAAAAAATTATAATGCATCTCTCCTCATTTCTTTGTTATGTGGGATATTGTCTGTCTGATTTTATGTTATTGTTTTATTTGCCATAATCTTCTGCAGCTTTAAGAGCTAAAAGGAAAGGCACAAAATTCTGTACTGATTCATATTTAGTTTATGTTTTATTTTCTGATGAATACTTGGGATTGTCTCAACTAGTGTAAAAAGCCCAGTGCATCTAGGACATGATTGGCTTCTGATGTAGATACCATCAAGCCTACTTTTTTCTAACATACTATTCTTAGGAGGTCTGCTGTGCTAAAAGCTGCTGATCAATTCAGTGGGAAAAAACAGAGCCATAGAATACTGACATCCTAGGAATAATCTACTGGATTTTATAAGGTTAATAAAAGATTAACATTAACAAATTTTATAGCTAAATTAACTTTCAGCTTCAGATTGAATTTTAGACTCCTCTTTGAAACTCTTTTTCTCTTACATTTTTGTTTTCTCTGCTAGGATTCACAGAATCATAGAAACATTAAGGCTGGAAAAGACCTCCAAGATCATCTAGTCCAACTATCTACCTACACCAATAGTCCCTCACTAAACCATGTCCCACATTACTACATCTAACCATTCCTTAAACACCTCCAGGGACAGTGACTCCACCACCTCCCTGGGCAACCTGTTCTAACACCTCACCACTCTTTCTGAGAAGAAATATTTCTTAATATTCAACCTGAACCTCCCCTTGTGCAACTTGAGGCTATTTGCTCTCATCCTATCACAGTTATCCAAGAGAAGAGGCATTACCCCACCTTGCTGCAACGTCCTTTCAGGCAGTTGTAGAGGGAGATAAGGTCTCTCCTGAGCCTCCTCTTCTCCTGACTGAACAATTCCAGTTCCTTCAGCCTCTCCTCTGTGACTTATTCCTCTGACTTCAGAGATGATATGCTGGCTCCCTGTTACAGTTCTTCATGCAAGCCAACAGTCACTGACATTGTCTCAGAATTGGAGAGGGAGTAATATTAAGAAAACTGTGAGTAAGAAAAATGTGAGTAGAACACAAACTATGAAAAATATAATGAATATTTTGATTTACCTTCTTTACTCATTATCACAAACCTCAGCTAATTATAGATATTATTAACTTTCCATTGAATCCCCTAGCTGTTATCACTCCTAAAATTCTGAAACAAATATTTAAAAAAATATTTTAAATTAGATCTACTGCAACATCCTTCCTATGCACGCTCACGCACACATGCAATGCATCAACACAACTGTGTTACTTCCTTTTGCCTGAAAATGAGAGAAGCTCCAGTCACAAATCCCCTGGATTGATTTTGTCATTGCTCACAACTCTTTTGCCTTGGTTCTAACTGGTTCTTGACTAATCAGACCTCTGGCTTGGTCTAGGGTATAAAAAGCATCAAAGAAACTTAGTCATCTTTGTTCTCCTCTCACTTCCATGAGGACCTTCAGAATACACAATCTAACTCATTGTGCTTTATACCACTTCGTAATCAGCAGTCACCCAGTTTTCCTCTCACTAATGGCAATGAAGGCATCCTGCCTAACTTGGGAAAACTATGGCCTTGAATGCTGATGAGTTCCTGAACATAATTCAGATGACACATACACTCAACCTTTGTGTTTCCTGGGAGATTGGGCTGATTACTAGGAAATGTACAAAAGTTCATTCACTTTTTTTTCAGCAGCAGAAAGGGATATTATGTAACTTTGGAAATTTGATAAATATAAAGTTTGAGGGATTGGATAGTTAATGAAAGCATTCTGGTTTCATCAAAAGAGTCTCTTTGCAACAATTGTGGTTGAAGAGTCCCCCAGGGCATGGAGCCCTCTTCTGTATTGCTGAAAGGATAATATTTAGAACAAAGACAATCAGTCATTCATCTCCCACCCTGATTTATGTTGTACACATGGGATAACACTCATCCAGTAGTGGCACTTGTCAAAGTTTTGTCTATCTTTTAGACCCCATGGAGTAAAAATGGAAAGGGAACGAGAAGCTTAAATGCATCAGTGAATGTGGTGGACTGCCACTATGCAAAGTAGTTATAGAAACATGAGTAAGATTCTCTGGAAGTGGTTTGACCTCAAGGTGTTCAGAACCTCAAAATACTGCTACTTTTACCCTGAATAAGAGCTACTTGGTTACTGAATCTGGTCTCTGAGACACAGAGGAAATAACTACAGCATTTTATTCACACCATAGCATGCAGCTTAACAAAACACTCAGAAATTTATAGCTGGAAGAGCAGAAAAGAGAATTTCAGAAGATAAGACTAGCTTTTTAATACAGGTGAATAAGGTAATCCTGAGCTTGGAAAAAAGCCATGAAGTTGGGAAATGTGTGTACTGAGTAAGTCCATGAGACAATTCTGACGAGAAGAAAGTCTTTGATGGTACAGATTTGGAATGAGAGTTATACTTGATAGATGTATTTACTTGTTAACATCATGTTTCTAAATGAAATATGGACCTCTTCCCTAGGCTCTTAGTTATCTATTATGTTTGGCCATCTAGACTCACCACCCACTAAGTTCTCTGTAGACAGCAGTGGGAGGGGTATAGGAGGGATTATTCTTCAGCAACACTAATTTTTTTTCCAAATAGACCAGTGGTTCTCAAACTATTGTTTTTCTTCTCAGTGGGAGATCCTGGGTTAGGAGACTGAAATAATAGTTTGATTATATGGCTCTCAAGATCTGTAGCCTCTACCCACTTCTACTGTTGGTCCATCTTGGAACTGGTCTTCTTCAACATCGTTTTGAGTGACGTAGGAAGTGGAATAGAGTGTACCCTCAAAAATTTTATTGATGACACCAAACTGAATGGTACAGTTGACACAATGGAAAGAGTGGATGCCATCCAGAAGAATCTGGACAAGCTTGAAAAGTGGGCCCCCTGGAGCCTAATGAGATTCAACATGGCTAAGTGCAAGATGTTGCACTTGGGTCAGGGCAATCTCAGGTGTGGGTACAGACTGGGAGAAGAACTCCTTGAGAGCAGCCCTGCAGAGAAGGACTTGGAGGTTCTGGTGGATGAAAAGCTGGACATAAGCCAGCAGTGTGTGATTGCAGCTTGGAGGGCCAACAGTATCCTGGGCTACATCAACAGAGGGGTGGCCAGCAGAGCAAGGGAGGTGATTGTCTCCCTCTACTTTGCCCTGGTGAGGCCCTATCTGGGGTACTGCCTGGGTCCCCCAGCACAACAAGGATGTGGAGCTGCTGGCGTGGATACAGAGGAGAGCCACGAAGATGATCAGAGGGCTGGAGGATCTCTCCTGTGAAGAAAGGTTGAGGGAGCTGGGTTTGTTCAGCCTTGTTCAGAGAAGGCTCCAGGAAGAACTCACTGAGGCTTCCCAGTACTTGAGGGGAATTTAAAAACAGAGGGACACTGACTTTTTACATGATCTGATGTGAATAGGACAAGGGGGAACGGTTTCAAAATGAAAGAAGGAAGATATAGATTAGATATGTGGAGGAAATTTCTCACTCAAAGGATAGTGCTTGGGGACTACATAAGCATCAGTCAGTGGGTAATGAGCAATCACACTTTGCACCACTTGTTTTATATATTCTATTTATTATTATCGTTATCATTATTACTATCATGCCTTCCTTTTCTGTCTTATTGAATTGCCTTTATCTCAGCCATGAGTTTTACCTTTTTCTGTTTCTCTCCACCATCCTACTACTGATGGAGGTGAGCAAATAGCTGTGCAGTGGTTAGCTGTCCATTGGTTAAACTGCAACACCATTCTTAAATGGTAGAAGCTCTGGATCTTACACTGGGTTGTTACCACTAATTTTGTTCATTAGTATTATTGATACCTGCCTATTCTTGGTAAATACTAATGCTTTGATCTCTTCTGAATATGGCTTTAAATGATATGATGATGTCGTTATATTCTTTAACTATTCAAATTATTGAGACAGATTGAAAGTAAGTATAAGACACATCCGACAAATATAGTCATCAAAAATCTATGGCTGGTCACTGAAGATTTTCTTTGCATACAGGGGAATATATTTAGCAGAGTCTTATTTCATTCTGTCTTAAAGAGATGTCAAAAACAGGTCAAGCATGTCATAGCCTGGAAGTGCTTATTTCTCTATATTGACTTTAATGCAAACTCAGCTATCAATGTCTATTGCAGAAATCCCGGCAGAAATGTTTATACTTTCATTGTCAGAGATAAAGGACTGATAAAGAACTTGCACATAAAGCGACTGAAGAAACACTCCTGAGGCTTCCACTCCAAATTTGTCCAGCTTTTGAAGAGTTTTAATTATTTAACAATAGGAATTTTAAAAGAATCAGTTTAGGGCTAATTTTATTTTCCCTGACCAGGGATTCTAGTTGCATATGCAGGGGCATAGATTTCTGTGTGCTGCTGCTAACTTAATGACTGGCAATGAAGCCTGGAATGAGTGCTAATGAGGAATAATTTTGCATTTTTCTGTAGAACAGGTTCAACACAGGAATATTTAGTGATGATAAGTGTTCTGCCTGATGTAGTTGTGAAAAAAAAGTCAAAGTACAGTTTAAAGAAGACTGAATTCCTTTAAGTACTAAAAGAGGAAAATGATACTTTGAAAATTTAAATTAAAGAGAGAGTGTTAAACAGAGAGCAGAAAGCAACTCATTGTAACAATGAAGAACACAATAAGATGAATGAAGAGAAATCACAACTGAAAGAAGACTGAATAGGCCTTTCTGAGCTTCAATGATATCTGCTATTGAAAGCTTTGGAATTGCTGATAATTGACAGTTCCTGGATTCAGACCAAAAATTTTGCTACATATGACAACCCCCAATAGCCTGGAGGAAGTTTCATGAGTATATCTGTGAACATGTATCTCACCTCATGACCACAGTATGTATTTTGAAGTGGTAACAAGTTCATTTCTGCAGAACAGGGGAGAACTCAGGTGTGGAGAAATGACTGATTTCCAAATACGATAAGAAAAGAAGGTAGTGTTTAGCTTGGAAAGTGAGCCTGACTTTAATTTATAGTTCCAAAAGCCTTGGCAGACCAGAATAATTAAATAATTAGAGAACAAGAAAAAGAAAAAAGAAAAGAGAAAAGAAAAACGGTAAAGGAAAAGAAAAATAAAAAGGAAAAAATAAAAAGGAAAAAAGAAAGAAGCATTAAGAAAAATAGAATTAAAAAAATAGCTACTATTATTATGAGTTATAATTTGCCTCCATCAGGGATGTAATGTGTTTTGTTCTGAGTGAGGACTGTGAATATGAGGATACTAGATGCATTAGACATTCACCCACTGTTTCTGAAAGACTACACATTTTGGAGTCGGTAATATAGTATAAATAAAGAATAAAGTTATTCAACTGCATGAGAAAGAGCAAAAATGGAAATATGTTGTTTGTCCAGTACCAAATATATTTGTATCAGGACAAGGGATACATGATTAAATTATTATTATGTAGTTTAGTTAAGTATTGTATGCTATCTGTCTGAAATTGTTGTCTGAAAAATTGTGCTTACTATTAGTTATTAAGTTTTTAAATTAGTTGTGAAGGTCTCTAAACTGGTTTGCATTGTCTCACAGCTAAAACGGGGCAAATATGTGGACATCGTTGTGGATGTGCAATAACTTTACGTGCCTAAATCCTAATTAGGATGTGCACTTAAGTGCTTGAACAATAGAATCTCTGTGCATACAGAAGAATTCAGGAGTACGGAGTACATCTTTCAGAAGTATGGAAAATGTTATCGTTATTGCAGCAACAACTTTGTAAACCACTTAAAACAGTTTTCCCATTCCACGTCAAAAAAGAGTTTTGAGGATAGCAACAAAGAGATTTAGCATTAAGTAAGGGCAGATTATTCAGTTTCCAGCAAGTAAGATTTTCCTTCAAGAAGTGATTTAGTCCAGCAAGTTTGAAAGCATATGTTTGTAAAGTATTCAATGGATTTAAAATTCTGTGTTCATTTCTGTTCTTTTTTTTTTAATTATTCACAAAAAAAAAAAAGAAAAAAAAAAGATGTAATTCAGAAGCTTTATTAAAATTAATAGTGGTGAAATTTGCCAAAACTGAACACTGAACAGTTGTATTTCTCTTCGGAGAAGACTATCTCTGAAGACAGTGAAAGCATGAAAGATAATGAAAGACTGAGTAAATGCATACTCTCTTTCTGAAGTGATCTCTGGGGATACCAGGCTCCTCACTCCAACTCCAAGAGTTTAATCCTTCTGCAAATTCATTACGGGCTCCAAGCTCAATCCCCCTTTCAAGGGAGTGCTGGGTATTTGTGACCTCACTTTCTTGAACATGGAGAGGGAGCCTAAAAATGTAGGCCCCTAGGGAAAAATCCACGTAACCCCTTCCTGATGTTAGCAAAATGGTCACTGAACTGGAAATGCTTCAGAAGAGCCTGAGTTCAGTGAATCTCTCCCCATTTAATGCTGTTATTTGAATATTCCAGCAAATTCTGAAATAATTAAAAAAAAAAGAAAAATTTGAGTTTCTGGGCCTTGCAAATCCTAGTAAGTGAAAAGGATATACACTTAAAAATTTATTTCTGATATCATAGAATCATAGAATGGTTTGGGTTGGAAGGGACCTTTAAGATCACATAGTTCCAACCTCCCTGCTATAGGCAGAGACACCTCCCTCTAGACCAGGTTGCTCAAAGCTCCATCCAGCCTCGCCTTGAATGCTTCCAGGGAGGGCGCATAGGTTGCGCTGGGCAACCTATTCCAGTGTCTCACCACCCTCACAGTAAAGAATTTCTTCCTAATATCTAGTCTAAATCTGCCCTCTTCCAGTTTAAAACCATTTCCCTCATCCTGACGCTACATGCCTTTATTAAAATCCCTTCCCAGCTTTCCTGTAGGCCCCCTTCAGGTACTGAAGGCCTTCTTTTCTCCAAGCTGAAGAGCCCCAGCTCTCTCAGCCTGTCCTCACAGGGGAGGTGTTCCAGCCCTCTGATCATCATATAAATTAACCAGTTTTAGTATACACAAAAGGGTCCATTTAGAAACGGAAGGCCTTTTGATTTTCTAACAGCCAACAGTCTTATTTGTTCCCAGCAGAAACTCTTTAGTGTTGACACACTATTCACATCTAGACAGAAAGTGAAAACCAATCTGTTTCAAGAAAATTCATTTGTTTGTGTTTTTGTACTTATGAAAGGTAGGGCTCTATGAAGGAAACACTTTACCTTCTTACATGGAATAACCAGTATGCTGTTTTTTTTCCTTTAACTGCATCGTACATAGTTAAATATGAGCCTGCTTAGCAACCTGTAAGAGAATCTTGATGAATAAACTGTTACAGTTCCAGTAATCTGCAGTGATTATTTCATAATTTAGAACTGTGGAGGTGTTGAATTCATATCCAAACCATTAACAAAGCATATAAACAACTCCTGTGTCAAGCAGTCTCTTTTCCCACAAAAATTCATCATGGTAATAAAATTCCCACCTGAGGTTACAGAACAGGGACGTTAACAGCTAAATTGGATTAAAGTATACTCTAAATAGAATTCATTCTACTAGATTGACTTGTCAGAGTTAATTTCAATTTGTAATGTAGTATTATATCTCAATGAAGTATTTCTACAATGAATGAATTAAATGAAACCTCATTCTTTGTTTTAAACATAGATTTGAGTATGCAAAAAAGGATTTCAATAAAATATTTTACATAATGGAAATATATTTTATGTAGCTGCTACTGATGCATTAAGACACAGTGTTTTTCAAAGCCAGATGACTTGTGCTTATGGAGTATATCTGGCACTGTCAGAGAAAGCCTGTCACACTAAACTAGTTATTTTTCTGTGAGTTACCTGATAACTGGCCCATGTTCCTTCATAGGTCTCATGTAAACCTTAGAAAAATGTAAGAAAATCTCATTATGATCACAGTATGGTCCTGGATGTTTTTTAAGCCAACAATTCTTCCAGCCAACTTAATTCTCCTGCTTTGGGAAGGACTCCTCCCTTTGTTTTGGGAGCCCTACAAGTTGTTTTTGAAATTCCAATATAATCACCAGTTTTATAACAGAAATCTCAAGGAAGAAACCTGACTGGAATGTGTGCACTTTAGAAAAATCTGTGATTTTTTAAAGACTTTTTGTCACTCTGTTTAGTGAACCTGAATAAAACCTCAATCTTATAATAAGGAAATATTTTCCTTCCCAACTTGACAAAATATGGTCACTTCTTTAATTTCAGAATGAGGGTATTCATATTCTTCTCCATGCTGCTCCTCATGACACATCCACAAAGCAATCTCTTTCATTTTCAAATCATTCTTTAAAATTGTTCCCTGAGTTGCTTACAAATAAGCAAGCTAACATCAAACCAAAACTACTGACCATCATAGTGATCACCAAGTTAACCAATGTTATCTCATTTTCTTAAAAACCTTTGGCTGCCAATGTATATCTGTTTCACCTTCTAATTTATTATTCAACCTTTGACAGCATTATTTCTAAATGAGTAGTACTCTGGGCTGCTACAGTCAAGATCCAATGTATCTCCTTCTGTCACACCACATAGACTTTATGTTACCTGTAAAAATAGACTTGGTATTTAGATCAAGACTAATATGCCAACATGAAATTCACTTACGTGAGAGACAAGTATTTACCTTTCTTTTATATTTGCTGACAATATAGTCAACTACCAATAGAAATTACTGAGCAGTTCAATTCATCTTTAAAAAGACACATAAAGTTTAGTCAACTATTCTAGATTTAGGCATGTACTGTCATTTGAGATGTTTCAAAGCAATCAAGATACATGGTCAAAGCTGGCACGTATGGTACATCTCCTATGACTTTCCAGAGCTACACTTGAGGCCATCTGAAATTATATTGGAGATCTTAGTTTAAACCTTAGTCTGAAGCTGAATTCCACTTTTGGCATAAAAATTGTAATTTAGATTGTATGGATTTCTTTTGTCATTAACACAGAGGGCAATGGTAGCTCTAACAAATGATTTGGAAAGTTTATGTGAGTGATATGTGCTACCTGGAGCTCATGAAAAATTAGCTCATTTCAAATGCATATCTAAATTTCTTCTTTTCTATAGACTCTTTCACTGGATTAGATATAGAAGGCATTGCTATTCTGTAATCTGACTACCTTCCAATTACTAAAACTATTCAATTCCAGGGATTAATGCTTGATCCAGAGGCCAAGTGGAAAGGCAAGGCATATACCTACATTACTCAAAACTTCTCTCTAAAATGCTGTCAGAGCTCCACAGAATCAAGACTACAGCTATATTTGACTCTTTTATATTCCTTGTTCTTTTACACCCAGTGCTATTAGAAACTGAGATCAGACTATGATTTCATAATAAAGACTGTGCAGAATCGGGATCTCCAAGTTCCTGAAACTGAGACATTAATAGGTTAGAGCAGGTAGTCCTGCGGATACTCTTGCTATTCCTCTGACTATCCTCCTAGTTAAACTACTGGCCCCATATACTCCAATGTTCATAAAAGACACCAGCTGGATAGTTGCCTGTATCTTTCTTTCCAGAAGGGAATACTTTCTGAAGACTACTAAGGAAGACTTCCTCTGATCCAGCTGGTGGTTAAAGTGGTGCTGATCTAGTAATTACTCTTTTAAAACACTCTCGCTGTAGGACTGTAGTCTAAATTTAGCATAGTGAATGTTTTGTTCAAAGCCCATGCTAGTCAACAATTTCCAGAGCTGGAAAATATTATAAAGATAGTTGGGAACAGCAGGCTGCCTGTTTTTTTCCAAGGGCATTAGGAATTACCAGCACTGAAATGAGACACAGACTCCTGGTTAGCGTAGAAATGAAATAAGAACCACCTAGTCTCCAAGCTAGCTCTTGAATTAATTCTGGCTTCTGGTTGGAAAAATATTTCAGTTCCCTTTAATTCTGATGTTCTTGAAAGGTTTTTTGATTACAGTTGTGAGTGATGTGACAGAATAATGCTAACTTTTTGTTGCTTGTTTCCTGAGGACAAGAAAACTAATTCCCTGATGGAGGCCTCATAAGAAAAGAGGGAGGTTAGTAGAAAGCGGAAGCTGAAAACAAAAAGCTGTAGGTGGAGTAGATAGTTGTTCAGTTGTAGCTGTTGAGCTTGTGTCCTGCAGCACTGAGTACATTTCACAGAAAGGAGTATGTCTGAGAAAGTCAATTTTACAGTAGAGATAGCACAGCCTTAGAGACAGGCTTGAGCATGGACTAGGGGGTTTAAAGACAAGTGTAGTTTCAGTGTTAACACGCTTGAGAGCTTGGCTACACTATTATGGTCCTCTTCATTTGCAATCCAGCAGGCTTACATAGGTATAACAGCTGTTTTTTCTTCACTTTGTGACTTTAATTGAAGTGCTTTTGTTTTTGTTGTTAATAAATGTTTTTCAGAAATGAAAATGAAACTATTTCAGTGAAAGCTTGTCAAATTCATCTCTGTATAAATTATTATGGTCATCTGTCTCAGATGTTTTAAGTAAAACTTAATATTTGCATAATTGCAGACAAATATATTTAATGAATAAAAAACTTAGAGGCATTCAGAATAAATATTTTTTTTCAAAAGAAACTAACAAATAAGCAAGCAAACAAGCATAAACAACCAAAGTCTTTTATGCCAAGTGCTTCATTTTAGTTTTTGCTAGTCTTGACTATAGTCAAGGAGAGTATTTTATTTTAAGAACGCTGTTTAATAATAAATTCCTGTTCAAGTGTTGTACTGAAGAGTTAATACCCATTTTAATGCTACAGATCCAGTCATGTTTGAATGGATTTGCATGACCAGCCTTAGGGAATTTGTCCACACCCAGTGAGAACTCTTAACAATCATGGATTCACCCATAGTGTGGAGCAGTTTCATCTAGCCACATTTGAATGGACTTGTATGACCACTCTTAAGGAGTTTGGTTGCATCCAAGGAGAACATACAGAGAATTTATTGTTATTCTCTTCATTGAAGCAAAAGATTACAGGTTCTTTTGAATTCCTGGTGATAAATACACTGCAGAGCATGTGCAAATGCCAATGACATGAATAATACAGCCGACTGCAAACACATTAAACTATGGAATAACTCTATAAAGATTTCTAAGTTTCCCAGGGGAAGCACTTGGTGGAGCCAGATGTTTTAATCTTACACAATAGGTGCCCCTATGGGGGAGAAAGACAGACTCTGTCTGTTGACTAGTCTCAGAAGCCAACTGTTCTCCTGACTTGTCTGCTATGTTATCTTCCCCTCTCTCTTAGTCCATTTTTTTACTGTTTTCTACTTTCTGGTGGAGCTTGAGTGACTCTAGTTATACCTATCTTCGTTGCAACCAGTGCAACAGAAAACTGAAAAGCTGCTAACTTAAGGTGACTATTATACGCTTTATCAGTTCCATAGTACCATCAGGTTCCCACCCCTGTGATCTTATCACAGACACTAGCCATGGAGTCTTACACCTCATTCCATCCTCTGTTCTGTATTTCTTAGAGTCAGCATACCAAGCTCATCTGGTGCTGGTAACAATCTAAGGTTTGCAGGTCTTATGTTGTTCAGGGAATTATCATGGAACAGATTGCTTTCATATTCCCTGCATCCCACCATGGAGGTTTCATTAACATTTTTCTTTTAAGAGGGGAATACTCCAATACATTATTCACAATAACTACATCATATAATCCACCCTGTGACTACAGTCATTCAAGCTTCTCAGTATTTAAAAGGAATTGTGGAGACCACATGCAGTCTTGCTATATGAGAATTAGAACTCAAAGGGCTCTTGGGCTGCTCACTCTTTATGGGGGTAAAATGGTTGGCTCAAAGTCATAATATTTAACAGGACAGTGTTATCAGTATCGGTTTTGAACAAGGCCTTGGATATAAAGGCTAGGTTGAAGGAGGAGGTTGGGGGCAGGAGGGAGCACACCATCACATCAATATACCACTGGAATAGTTGCCTAATTTCCTTTGGCATCTGAGGGGCCTAAGCAAGTGATTCATATTATACTGTTGCTTAAGTGCTTCCCTGAATAGGACTTTGACACAGTGACCCAGCCCCAAAAGTGTATTAATGTATTATATGTAGTCTCTATAATATGTCAGTAAACCAGAAATAAAATGGCTGCTTGTGCCAAAAACATCTCATGATATGTAACTTGCAGAATAGTACATTGTAGGTTTACGACTGTAATTCATTTTTATCACTGCAATTCAACTGATTTCCTGAGAGAAAAGGTAAACAGGGTAGAAGAATCAGCACTCAATGTACCTAAAGAGATTTATTATCCAATAAGTGTAAGAGCAATCCTTTAGCAATTTGGTAGACATCAAGCAGCTAAAACAGAGGCCATGTTATTCCCCGGGCTCTCAAACAGTAGATAAATAAAAGGATTCCTATGATATGGATTGAAACTTTGTCAACATTCAACAGGAAATTCTCAAATGTTAGTGAAAGGCAGAAATACTCTACTGCGGGAGAATGAATTAATTCAGCAGCTCCTCAGTTCACTGGTTGAGAATACCTTCCCATCTGATATCTAAGATAACACACATTGAAATTGTTTCCTTATTTTATGGATTTATTTCATAGGTGCTTGCAATTTAATAATTAAGAACCTTACTCTTTTGTCTAGCTGAAATATAACTTATTTTCATATTAAGCCCAGAATTCAAACTGATTAGATAAATTTGGGGGGTACATGGCACATGTTCAAGCAAAAACTCCAAATAAATCATTGTCGCAAGTAAATCTATTGCAGAGCCTATAATTTGAGAGGAATTAAAGATCAAAAGAGATGGGATGTTTCTGCCTAAATCCCAGTGCTTAATTTATGGTATGAGAGCAACAGAAATTGTTTCTAGATGATATTAGGAAACCCGTGGCTTCTAACTACATTGACTCAAGGATATAACACTTGAACCCTTTGTATTGAACAGGGTTGAAACAAAAAGACTAGGATGGAAATAAAGGCAGACATTTAGAGCTGGAGTGTATGGGAACTGATGAGTCATGGCCTGAACCACTGATTGAGCACCTGGAGAAAAGACCTAGTCAGTCCTGGGAGCACAGGTGAAGGCAATTGGCCTCTTAGGTCTCATTTAAAGGCTGACTGCCACTAAGGAAGGATCTTTCTCTGGAGATCTCTCCTTGTTGGGAGCCTTTCCCTTCAAACCCTAAATCTTCTGATCTGGGTGAGTGATCTATTTCCCTTCCCTTGTTACACCTTGCTATTGTGCCGGTCCTTCCACCCCTTTGTTACACCTTTTCCATCATGTTTGTTCTTCTGATTGTTATATTGGGAAATGATGATAGGTTGGTGAAGATGCGCAAATTAATTCAACAAGATGAAGCTGATTCAGTGTAAAGGCAGGGGGTGAAGGCGATCAGAGCATGGAAGAACTTCAGCTGATGAATGAAAAAGCAGTAGTGTGGCTTGTGAACAAGGGGATGCCACCTGGAAGCTAGTTGCCAAATGAGAGGATGACACATGTAGCAGATACCACACAGTAAGAAATGTCTGATAATCTGAGTTTATGGGAACAACGTTTCAAAAAGTGGTTCACAAATATTTCCAGAGATGGTGTGTGGGTGGGTGTCAGAATTGGTCATGGAGAAAGGAACTGAGATCAGCCCCAGCCCTGGGATGACTAGGCTATGCAGTGGAAGTGGGGCATTTCTGTTATTGATGCCTAGATCCCAAGAAGCTATGCAAATGCTGTAATGTACAGCCATGGCAACACATACACTCAGAAACAAGAAACGTCACAACTGAGAGTTTCTAACTTTAAGTATTGAAGAAGATTTAAATAACAAAGTTTAAATTAGTCTGTTTAAATTGGTTTCCATGGCTTGTGAATTGAATCTTAATTTTGATGCAATGACTGAATTATAATCTAACTGGCGAAGGAGGCACACGATTATTTCCTATATTGCTGCCAATGGTCAGTGCTCAGATAGCTTTACCTGTTGCTACACTTGCTGAAGGTCATAGCATATGTTTGATTTAATTTGCCTGATACTTGAAATAATTAATTTTATTAGTGGAAATGAATGAAAAAGCAGGAGTTTTATCAAAGAATTACAGAATGGCCTGGGTTGAAAAGGACCATAATGATCATCTAGTTTCAACCATAATTTTATCCATTTTGTTTTCCAGTGGGCCCAAATGTAAACTTTCTAATCTGTCTTATCCTTATTGAAGAAATCCCAAATATTCACAAATCAGGGAAGTGAGCCTGATCCCCACTTTAGTTAATCTAGCCTTAATTTTGTTCATCATTTCCTTCTCTTAGAAGATTTACTCAGGAGAAGACTACTTGAAATTCCTGGGTTGGTACAGATATGAGATCACCACGCACTCTTCTTTTTAAAACCCACAAAAGAATAAACAAAATTCCACATGTTCATTTAATTGAGTCTAAAGTACAATGTATTAAAATATTCCCTACAAAAGCCTTATTGAGTAGAACTTTTCATATCATCCAAAAAATGTTCAAATCCACAGTTCATGTATTCTTTCTTCTCACAGTGTCCCCAAGAGAAAATATTAAAAAAGAATACAAGAGTCCTCTTAAAAAAAAAAAAAAGCCCTCTCTGGTTTTATTGCATTTATAATATATACGAGTGTCTAACACATCACTTACGTGTTATGTCTAGGAAAAAAAAGTATTTTTAATTCTACAGGTTCTCTCAGCCACTAACAGAATTCCTAATCAGTATGAACAGTTTTAGCATTTTTTACCCTGCTGTAAATTGTGTTGATTATTCTGTTTACATTGGTGTGACATGGAGTGAAAATCAGAATACTTCAAGAGAAACAGTATTTGAATGTCTACGTTGTTTAATATTCAAGGTAACATTTGAAAGATTGCCTAGAACAATGCATGAATGAAGATGCCTTACACAAATGAAGAGGAACATAATATCTATTATTTCAGTTTATTTCCTTGCAAATACATATCTGCTCTGTAAGGTGACCCCTCAGTCAGGATATCTGTGTCTGAAAGCAGGAAAAAATGAGGGAAGCTTCTGTCTCAATTATTTTGGATATATTTTATCTCCTTTCATAAGCCAGATTGAGTATGAACTGTGAAATAAACAGTTGGAAATCCAAAGTGTAGAGGGTAAGAACAGAATCATAGAATCATAGAATGGCTTGGGTTGAAAAGGACCTCAAAGATCATCATCAGAATGCATGACTTGACTAGGATACTTCTAAAGTAAGCTTCTTTTACAATATGGTACTTCGCATGTGATGTCAGTGTTCAAACAAGGATTGTGAGCTGGGTGGTCGAGAGACATCCTCCAGCCCAACTCAGACTTCTCCAATCTGTCAGATAAAGCTTGTCCATTTCACTGCATCATTGGGAGCCTTAAGCACACAGTGCAATGTTCATAGAATTATCTATGGAAAAGTTTAAAAGGGTCCTAATGTGCTCAAAGTACTTTCAAACCTCCAAGGAAAGGTTCACTGATGGAACAATATCATCTTACAGATTAACCTCCTCTTTCTTCTTTTCTTCTCTTTAATATACATAACTAGATGTACTTTCACTCTAATGAGCAGAAGTGATCATTAAGATCATTGATAATTTGCATTTATAGAATCGTTTAAAAATATCCCTATATCTTCATAACACGCATATAGGGAAGTCCTATTAAATATATAGGGAAGTCCAATTAAAGTCCTATTCTTTCATCAGATTTATCAAAGCAATGTTTTTTTTACAATGATTTCAGAACATAGGTAGAAATTGGAGCAATATGAAGAATTTCCATCTATTTATCTAGGTTGTTTTAGCTTTTTCAGAATTAATAACCTTTTATATCTTTCCTAATAAGGAGCTTTATGAAGGCTTTTGCATTTCTAAATTAGAAAAAAGCAAACAAACGTAATGGATTTGGATGAAAGAGATCTGAGACAGTAGATTCAAGGAATTTATCATTTTTTATCTAATTATGAAAGAAATTGTGACCTACCTAGGTTAGATTTCAGGTTCTAAAGTCAGTGACATCTCGTATTGTGTTTCAATTTTGTTTAGAAATGTTTAAAAAGTAATAGTTTAATACCATCGTATCTGACATTATAATGAGCCATGGAACAAGTTTGTCTGAATTGCCAATTTGGATACAACACAGCACACTCTAAGTTATCTTGGTTCCAATACAAAGATCAGAGTAGCCAACATGGCTTAAAATTTATATAAGATAGCCTAGCACACTAAGTAAATCCTAAAGGGACTGTTTTTAAAATGCCACAGCTGCTCCACCATTGACATCCAGAACTATGTCCAGAAAGTAATCATATATCTCCATTTTCTCATAAGTACATAGAGAAGGGAGGGGGGTTCCAGACTGAACCATTGGGATGGGGAAGCCAGCTTTTGAAATTTCTTATGTGTTGTGGATAAACAGAGTATTAGGCTTTGACATGACCATTTGGAACTTCTTCAAGAATGCAAAAAACAAGCCTAAATGAAAAATTCAATATTCTGAAACAACTGTATCTGTCTTAACGTAAGAAGCAATTAGAGACAAAACACTTTCCTCCCTTACTGAAAACTAAACCCTTAGTCCATCAAAGTAATTCTAAAGCAACAAAATCTCTTATTTTTTTTCCATGTGATGTAGTATATTAGTCATGGGTAGTTTGGAAAGTGCATGTCTCTGACACTATGTTCATCATAAAATTTGTACCTAGTAAAGGCCCAGTAAAACCTTGGAAAGCAGATTCTTTCTCATAACTGGAGCACAGAATGTACTGATATCTGAGCAGTGAGCTAACAAGTGATCCATTACAGAGGTTACACTTTACTGTTTTTTATTCCAAATAGTTATGCAGGTAATGCATCTACTACTGCCACTCGTAGTAGCTTGAATATTCTGCTTCAAGTACAAAATGTGACATAAGTTAGCAGGAAAAGCTGAAACTATTAGCCACTGTGAAGAATACATTATCTGAAATCTATGTGTAAGCCATTTAACTATTGCGTAGCCATTGTTTTTCTTTAAAGAGTGAGAAAATAATCTGATTTTGGCATGTTCTGATGATCAGACTTTGGCAATATGATTCTATAGTTCTGCATTTTTCTCCATATGGAGACTAGCATTTTAAAATATTAAGTATTGCAACTTGGTCACAAACAGCAGACTACTGCTTCCATACGCAGTCTCAAAAGTAAGGATCTTTAACCAATGGCTCACCCACAGCAAAATCAGTATTTAATATTCTGTACTGTGAACAAAGAATTAGTGTTCTGCAAGAAAATCAAGCATGAAGGATGTTCTTTAGATCTGCAGTTCTGCTTTGGATGTGGTGGTGCCCACGCACTGTCTTGCTCCCCCTCCTCAACAGGACAGGAAGAAAATAAGATGAAAAAGCCCATAGGTTGAGATACGAACAGGGAGATAACTCACTAATCACTGTCATGTGCAAAAGGCACTCAACTTGGAGAAGTTTAATTTAATTTATTAACAATTAATATAAGTGTAGGATAGAGAGAAACAAAACCAAAAACACATTCTTCTATTGTTCCTTATTTCCAGGCTCAACTCCTTAATTTTATCTTCATTTATTCAACTTCACCCCATCTCCTCTCCCTCCCCAAGAGTGAGTTAGTGTGGGATGAAGAATGGCATTTCAGATTTGTTCATAACATTTTGTCTCTGTTGCTGCTTCCTCATATTCTTCCCCAACTCTAGCCTGGAGTCTTTCCCATGGAGTAGTCCTTCACAAATTGCTCCAGCATGGATCCTTTCCATGGGGTCCAGTACTTCAGGAATGGACTGCTCCAGCAGGTAGGCTTTTGGCAGGAACAGTTTTTTTTTCCTGCCAAGAACCTACTCCTGCAGGGCTCTCCATGAACTGTAACTTCCTTCAGCTGTATTCACCTGCTCCGGTGTGAACCATGAGCTTCAGGGGGACAATGTCCTTGGCAGGGCCTTCCTCAAGGGCTGCCAGAGTATCCAATCTGAGTTGCCTAGAATATCTCTTCTCCCTTCCTCATTGACTTTGCCTGCAGGGTTGTTTCTCTCACATTTTTCTCACTGTTCTCTGTAGCAGTTGATACACAGTACTTTTTACCCTTTCTTAAATATATTATCACAGAGGCACCACATCTCACTCATTGTCTCAGCTTTGGCAAAGAATAGGTCTGTTCTGAAGCAGCTTGAAACTGGCTCTGTCCAACATGAAGGAAGCTCCTGATCTCCTCTCTCTGAGACCATCCCTGCAGTCCTCCCCCTACCAAAACCTTTCCATGTCAACCCAGTGCAGAGGTAAAAAGATTTACCTTGATCATCTGGGGAGAAACAACAGCAGACGCCTTGAGCAGTGATTAATGATTCTGTGATTTCATAACATAGTAGAATTCTACAGATGCCACTCTAGACTCTCCTATGCAATGATATTTCCAGAAGATAATTTGAGTTCCCCAGGATACCATTAAACTTCTCATATGGTCTCTGAAATCTAGTCAATTTTAAATTGAAATTAAAAATTTAATAACTTAATGTTTTACTTTCCTCAGTGGTTCCTGAAAGAGCCATCTTTTCTTTTTACTTGGAAAATTTTGGTTGCTAGTGATGGCTAGGGTTTGGAAAACTGTTCAGTAAACTTAAGTTTTGTTATCTAATACATGGACAAAACTACATATGAACCAGTCTAATATTAAAAAAATAAAAAGCAAACCCTCTCTATGCTCAACTAAAATGGGAGCAAACTGGAGATGCATTTCATGGCATAGCCGGCTTGCTATGTCAAAAGCCATTACAGTTAAAGAGCTGAGAGTTTTTGACAATTTCTTTTCTTCCGATCTATGATTTCATGCTATTTTTTTTTTTTTTGCTATTGTGGACATAAAAACAGCTGCTGTAAAAACAAACAGAAAGCGATTACAATACAGTTGAATTTATGGCAGCAAACAACAGTCTCTTTATGCAAGTAGAAGACACTCACAACATTTATATAGTATGATAACTAGCCGTAATTCTTTACCAGCAAAGTTTGCTTTGTAATGAGACAGTAGCTCAGAAAAGGGCGTGAGCAATGGGGCTTCGAGAAAATAAAGATTATTCATGAGAAACATCTGGCTGAACGGTGGGTTTATGGCTGATACTGGAATGATTAAAACTGAAGTCACACTCTCTCTTCTAATTGGAGAAAGTGATTTTGAATATGCTGACTTGTAGATATTGAGACTACTAAATGCTAAGAAAAAAATGTATACTCTAGATCTATCTTTTTACTGATGATGACTCATTCAGGGAAATTATTTTATTAACCTTCTTAATCACACCAGAAACAAGCAACATGTTATCTTTCATTTCTCTCCCTGTCTTACTCTTTCATTACTTTGAAGGCTTAATTCATATTTCTGCATATGAGGTCCACCACTGTATCCAGTCTATGATCATGACTATATCTGCATTCATTTTGATGGATAACCTGTCAGTTGTCATCTACAACATTTCACTGTTATTCATTTTATAATGATAATGCAGAATATTCTTGTCTTTCTCCTCTTATTTTTGTATCTCAGAAATCATTGTACCTTATGTCCTGTGCATTTAGAGGTACACTATTTTTTACTAATTCTAGTCTTCTAGTGTTTGATTTAACAAATGTAATTAGTGTATTGTTTTGCTACTTCTTATTACTTATATTTTCCTCTCTATTTGTATGTTTGATATATATTAGAGTAAAAAGAAATTTAGTTTAGAAGGGACTAATGAGTAGCTTTCCTGAATAGAAATCAGATAAGTTTCCCTTCTATTGTAATAAATTCCGTGACCTAAATCAGTACAGTGCAGTATAAACTCACATAAAAAGTCAAATTTTGACTTTGAATTTATAAGCTAAGATGAAAGAAAAGTGCTTTCAGAAACAAAAGAGTTGTTTGTAGGACTCAAGTCTCATTTTACTGTGAAAACAGTCAATCACTGTATGACTTCCCCAGGGATGATATGGAGACCCCGTCACTGGATATTTTTAAGATTTAACTGGACAGTGTACTAGATAATCTCACTTGGGTGCCTATTTCCATGAGAAGTTCAACCAGATGGTCTTTTGGGGTCCCTTCTAATTCGTACTATTCTATAATTCTATGGAATTTCGGTGTCTGTGTAGTAGTTTTCTCCAGATGAGTAATAGACATTGTTCAAAGCTGCTGTGGTAGTTAACAGAGACATAGGGCATGATTTAGTCATGCTAGATGTTAGCTGACATTTAAGTTTATGTTGACTCTCTTGTCTCCATCTGCCAATAGATAAGGACATGTCTGCTGTAGATACTTTGTTGTACAACCTTCTCAGACTCCCTAGGGCATCTCAACTGTGTCAGAAATCTAAATTTAGACAAATTAGTTGAATTCTGTAGATACTAGAGATCACAGCTGATCAAATCCCAGTTGTGATTCAGTTCCTTATCACAGGAAGGCAATGGCATTTTAAATATTCTGCAGCATCTCACCTGGGCTCCAGCTATCACTCTGTATAGGTATGTATCTACCCTTTGTCCCGTATCACTATAAGATAGTTCCATGCAGTTATCTCTGATATTCCAGAATGTCTAAAATGGGATTGAACATTCCTGAGTGTGCACAGTCCAAAAGTATTGCATTTTTCTGCTTAATGATTCGTGCCACTTTGTTTGACAGTGGTTCTAAATGAAAATCTGTCCAGCCCACCTTATGGGAAGCTGGTCTTAGTTTTGATGGAAGTAAGAGCAGGTGTGGAGAGACCCCTTTGGCAACAAAATGGGCCAGCACAATTTTTGCATTAATACAACATGTGTTCTTAGTTTCAATTGCATGAAACTTTTCCATTCATGTGCATTTATCCAATTTAACAGAAATGTTAATATTATATAAAATCACACAATGCAGCTTTTGGAAAACAAAGTGGGCATTTGGGAAACAACCGTTCTCACCGTGCCTGTTTTGTTTGTTGTTTTTTTTTAAATACCAAGACAACTTAGTAAAGCCAATGTAAAATCTAATTCTTTTAACAAAGCAAGATTTATCTCTCACTGTTTGATTTTTACAGATACTTAAAGTGCTTACAAGGATGAAGATTCTTTCCTTACTTCGCTCCAACTGCCCTGAGCTCAGCTTTTACTCAGCAAGGCCACAGAAGTCTTGGAAAAAAATGACAGAATTTGGACAAGATTTTATTCTTGTTCCTCTGTTTGTTTTGTTTAGGAAATAAAAGCTCATCTTTGAGCAGTATAGCCATGGCATGTTTACTTTCTGCCGAACATTGGTCTTTCTGGGAATCTTTGATGTGATTTGAGTTTACTGTCTACCTCTTTCTGTCCACATTGTAGTAGGGCTTGATATTTATAGATGTACATACCCTCCTTGAAACATGAAAAGTAAGAGATATATATATCCAAATGTCTTCATGGTAAAATAAATCCAAGCATGGAGGAACTCCGAGTTAGAATTTAATGGTAAAAATGGACGCTAAATGAATGGAACCATGCAGTAGGCTTGAATCATGTTTATTTGAATTTTTCTGCGCTAAGGTGTTTGGGAAAATTTCTGTTTAAGTAAGCTTGTTGTAACCTGGAAGAAATTATAGCGGTAACAGTCTGTGAAAGTCTGAACAAGCTAATTATGTTTAGGTATGCCTGGGCTGAGGTGTTACCCTAATTTAAGACAACATCTTGTGGCTTAGAGGTGCAATAGTCACAAACCATAAGGAAACACTGGAGCAACTATTAAGTCTCCTCGCAGGAAGAACTGTGTGTGGTCCTTCATCCTATATGGGCTCTCAGTAAAACGCAGAAATCACAGGAAAGTAGAGATGATTAGTGGAGTAATCGCAGCTCAGCACAGTGAATGGCAGCTCACATTTCTGGGTCAGCTGTAACTTATATACGCCCTCAGTGCAGTTCAGAACTGGTGTCAAAACCCTGGAAATTGCAGATTTTGAATGGATCGTTAATATGGTGTTTGGGAAGCATCTGGTTTCCCAAGCAGTTGTCTTCCCAAGAAATTAAAGGAGAAGACTCGAAATGTTTTGGGAACAACTTTTGGAGAAGAACAGCTTATTGTGTATTAACATTTCTATTTTAATGTCACCCACTTCTAAGTTCTCCTTTGAAAGATGGTGTATTTGTCTCCTTCATGCTCTCCTTGCAGGTCTGAAGTTCAGCTTATTGAACACCTAGATAGTTTGCTATAATTTTACCATAATGTCTATAGCGGATATAGTTGGTTTTTATTAATAACCTCTAGAAACTTAGCCAGGCCTATATCACTGCCTGGCTGAAAGATTATACTTTTTAAATCTACAATCTAACTGCCCACTGTATTTCAGTGGAAAGTAATTGTTGCACCACCAGTGATTAAAGAGGTCTCAATCGTCAGCTGCTTTAAATTCATCAGTCTTTAGTGAGCTACAGTCATTAATCCCAGATCAGTACGTGACTAATTGTCTCCGCAAAATCACTATTGTGTTTTTGGAAGCTGGCTTCATAGTGTTACAGATCTGGGATGGGAAACTGGGGTTCACATTTCTGTTTAGAGTGGCACATTCTTGTTTTTGGTCATGTGTTCTGCATACCTTAAAATCAACAACTAACTTACCTAACTTAGCACGATTAAAACAAAGCAATAAAACCCCCAAACACTCTTGTGAAATGCAGAAAGATTAGAAACAAGCCAGCATGCTCTTTGAATCTGTCATATCTTGCTGACTATTCTGCATTCCTTTGCTATTGCAGCAATTTCTGAGTATGAAGTTTCTTTCTTCAGTGCTGTGTGGTGGGGATGTTACAAATTAGACGTATAGAGAAATACATGGAAATCTGTGGGCAGTATGGTAATGCAGATAGGAAATTTTCTTTACTCAGAGCAAAAGGAGGAGCTGTATTCATTACAGTTGTCAGTGACTCCACTATCCCACCCAAAATTCTAGATAATGTTCTGTAGTAAAGCATGCTGTGCTAACAACCAGCAGGAGTGACATGAATAGGGTTCTCCTACTTCCAGTTTTTTATTTTTTCAGTCCAAACATGGTCTAGTCTGTGTCTGAGATTCAACTGAAATATAGTAACTTCACTCATATGCTCACATATACATGTAAGTGTGAGCACTTTCCCATTTTAAAAACAAAAAAAAGGATGAAGAAGAGAAGTTCATCTCTAAGGAGTTAAACCTCTGTGCACATTCTTCCTTCCTACCCTCTCTGACATTCAAATTTGCCTTTTGGTTTGCCTTCTCATTTGAACATTCTCTTGCAAGTGTGGGGAGATGCTGCTCTGGTGATTGAATACAGATTTTAGTGGCTTTCTCTATTAACAGTGTTTCTGTTTCTGCCAAATGTTGTTGGCGCTTTGGGATGCTGTGTACTAAGAGCTGGCACATCTTCCTGCATTTGTTCTGGTGCTTTCCATTCCCCACACTGCAGAAGCAGTGACACCAGAAGAGTAACCCCGTAAATTACCCGAGGGACAGAAATGCCAACCAACCGAAGCCTGACTTCAGTAATGCAACCAGGATACTTAAGCTGTCCTGGAAAATGGGAATTGGAGGAATAGAATATAATTTTACAAAAGATTCTATTGAAGTATTGCTTCTCCCAGGGCAGGGAAAGAATCATGTTCTAATCCCCACTTTCTTTAGGAATATGAACACAACTGATAGCAGTTCTCATATTAGTTCTCTCATTCACTATTTTCTTGTTAGTGACAGCTACCAGAGCGCTCTGCATCTGTTCCCACCCATCTTAGTGAGGTAAATTGTGGCCTTCCCTCATCAGAAAGCCTCAAGAGCTTCTATAAACACAAACAGCCCCATAAAGAACACATCCCCGTGTCCTGTTCAGGAGAGCAGGAGTGATCTGTACCCATCAAATATGAAATAAGAGCACAGAGAGGCCTGGAGGCAGAAGCTCAAGAGTAAAGCTGAAAATGTAACTGCTTCATGACCAAGAACAACAGTTTATGCAAAATCTCATAATGGAGAAACTGCTGGAAGACTAATGCAGTGCTAGGGTGTGAACTGAAGCCAAACTTCCAAATGTGAAACCAAAGTTTCAGATGTCTGCACTGTGATCGGCAGTGTGTCATGTGGAGACCTCCGAACTGCAAGTGGTTTAATTGTGGTTGAGTAACATAAAATACAGAGAGTTCCTTGTCATAGAAAACAGACAGCTCGATGACTGGAAGCAGCTCCTCTAAGCCAGCTTGGCCTCACTCTCCTGCAGAGACCAAACATGTTCCAGCTCTGCTCCCACACTGAGAATGGACTCAAAGAACAATTGCAATTAAGTCAATTTACTGCCTTACCTGTAATATGGGAACTATGGTTCTTGCTTAAAACAAGACCTGTAATTGTGAATAACTGATTTATTTCTTCACTGTTAAAAATAACCCTTCAATTAAAAAAAAATCATTCTTTCTCAGATCACTGTCATGTTTTGGCTTCATCCCAAGTGAAATTCTTTTTGGAGGATAATTGTTATTTATTTTCATCTATGCAATTACATGAAACATCAAATCTTTTCCATCTTAAACAAATATCAATTTAAAAAAAATTAATCTAGCAGTCAAATTTCAATTTTTTTTTTTTTTTTGTAGAAAATATTCAGTTCTTCAGAAAGGACAGGTGATATTTTCTTCCTTACTTCTCACATTTGGACACTCTTCTCTGCACTCCTGAATAACACAGAATAACGCTTCAGGAATTACAGGGGATTTATTTACACTGAGTAATGCATTCATCAGCAAGGAAGCAATAGTGTCTCTGGTACTAATGGCAAACACGAGCTTAAACAAATTCCCAAACAAACAGCTGTGATGCCTACTGTGTTCAGCTGTGCTTCCCAGACTATTTTAAAGATCAGTTACAAATTTAATGTAACAGCAAACTGTTACAATCTGAATGCAATCTAAAGGTGCCGTGACTAAAGTAATGACTTTCCACAGTTTAGAACTGCTATTCATGATAGGAATTTGCATACTTAAAAATACTGTGATATGCTTGACTTGTCTTTCACATGATTCCAAATATACAGTGCATCAATAGAGACCCTTTCAACTGTTTTCTGCTATCTTGCTGAATTAATCTTGGCAGCTTCATCATCATGAGAAATCATGGATTAATTAGTTGGAGTCTTGAATCTATGTTTAGGTGTCATGACTGCATCTAAGCATTTTTTACTGCCACCTCAACAGTCTTTCAGAAAAGCAACCTCCCAATTTCCTGCAGAAACTAGCTACCAAAGTAAAGGCAGTAGCCACAATCTGAGGAATCACTAAACAATTTGTCAGGAAGCCTTATTTTCCTCTTTATTTACTTGTTAGCTAGGAAGAAACATACCTGGTTTTATGTTATTGATTCTTCCTTGACTGTTATCTCAATGAATAGATTGCACATGAGTGCTCTGGAGGATCATGCTGTCCCTGTTTCTCATCGTTTCCAATTCTGAAGTTACAATTTGTTTTTCGACCACGTGGTTTAATTTAAAACTGAAATCATCTCTCAGATGTGAAACTTTTTGTTACTACTCCATGGACTGTACAAATTGTCATACAAGGGTTTTTTTTTTGGTTGTTATTTATTTATTTATCTATTGTAACCTCCCCATTTTTGTGTGTTCTCTTAAAACAGTCACTTAAATTCCTCCCTCCACCTGCAGTATTATTCCCTTTCACTCCACTGAGATATGTCAGAATTAATGTAACTGAGGCCAAAGGAGTCCTCCCTAACAATTTATCATATTTAGATTTGAATAATAAAGGCTTTTATGGAAATCAGATAATCTACAGTATAATTAGAACAAAATCTCTCTGTTATTCAAAAAGTCATTCAGACAGGAACACAGCCATCTAAAGAAACTCTTTTCCACTTCACCATTCTGGGAAGCATGCCCTGAGACCTGCCCAAAAGCCGAATCCCATGGACTTCGTTTTACTGATGTAATACTGGTATAAGAGGAAAAGCAAACCAAGAATTTTCACTTTTTCCAACTGTTAAGTGCCTTTGACTTAATTATATTTTGCTATTAATACTGAAACATGACACTTCTATGACCTTTTCTTTTTTCCCTTTTTCTGTTCAAATAGTGAAAACAGGAGAGTAAGATTCATGGCAACATTACTGAAATGAAACTATCTTAGCACTGCCTTCATTTTTCCACTCCTGAGTACCATACTTCCCAGTCTTGATCACCAGGCTACACTGGCTTGTTTTTATACGTGCTAAATAATTTATAAAAGTAAAATTAACACATAATCTCTCTCCTTTTTTAAGCAAAATAATATGGAAATACTTTTAGTCTACTTTAAAAAATATTTCACTTGATAGATCTCTCACAAAAACTCTATCTTTGCTGCTGAAAATATTTTGTGGGAGTAGCAAATGTGTTTAACTTCTGTTTCACTGAAACACAAGCACCAATTTCCTTCTCTTCAGGTCAGTGATCTCGTATCCTTTCCATTTCAGAACGTGCCTACTGAATTTCTTTAAAAGAACATAATCCTACATTAAAGGATATTCTGTGTAAGGCAGTGTAAAATCTGAGACTTTAAATTAAAGTGCTGGCACTTCAGCTTTTTTCTTTTGCACTCTCAAGAGAATGACACAAATGCCATTCTCTTTTTGAGGCGGGAAACATTAATTTCTATTACAAGATGGGAACATAATTCCATATACAATGCATCAAAGAGAACTTTTGATAAATTTGTGCAAGACATCTTATTTGGGTCAGTTGGTATTAGGATGTTCTTATGCCCATCTTTCATGGTTTCTTGAAGTCTTCTGTAATAGAGAGTTACATTTTTAACAGTTTTTTTTTCTCTCGTTTCTACTTGTAAATCTATCCTGATGCTGTGTATGCTACCCAGTATTCTTCTGTTCTCTGACATTCTGACATTCTCTGCTGATGTGCAAACAGGTTGAATAAACTATAGCAATGGTATGCAGACAAATGTGTTCCTTTTGTTTATAGCAATCACATAAATCTGTGTGTATTGATATTGGTGCAGAGGCCAGTGATGATTCTGAAAGGGAGAATTTGAGCAGGATATCAATCTCTTATGATCCTGAAATAATGCCATGGGATCTCTAACTTCCACTTGAACAAGCACTAAAGGCTGAGAGATGGAAACTTGGATTAACTTCTTATCCTAGTGACACCTCTTGCAATGTTTTTGACCCTTACTTTAAAGCTGTCACCGGTTGCTTTGATTTATGGAAACACTATCCTTTTAAATCCTCCTCACTCTTATCTCTGCAGGCAGTTTCCTGATTTGCTTTTCTTTCTCTTAGATCATCCATATTTTTCCTTGACAGGGGCTGTGAGGACAGCCACGCTTTTGCTGGTACTCAGAAAGAAAAATGACTCTATTTCCCAGTAGAGCAGACAATATTGTGGACATTTTTGAGTAGCCTTGCTCAGAAGACTCTGAATTTTTCTGTTTCAGGTTACAGAGAGCAAAGTAACAATAAAACTAGAATGACCACTACCAACAAAAAGAACTGCAGAAAAAAAAAAAAAACACTATGAACTCCATTTCATCTTACTCTTGTTTCACAAGCTACGTTCCCAGAAAAATCAGAATTCTACTGGAGTAATAGGATACTATTTACATCATTCCAAAGAGCTTTCATTAGCAATGTAGAACCTGTTGTGCTAGCACTGTTTCACCACCAAAAACAAAAGCTGGTTCCAACCATAGAGTTTATATCTATACTAGTAAATTGTATAAAACCCCATGACCAGGGAGAAAGTTGGAGCATTACCCTACTGATGTACATGGTCTTTAGCAGTTACCATGCTCCCTGCCTTGTGCCATTAAGCATTGTCCAGACAATACCTGGGCACGGTTCAGGAGACAGCACTTGTCTGGGTCTGTTTCCCATGATCAGTTTGGGTATTTTCATCCCAGTTTTCTTTGGAGAGAAGCTCGATTAAGTGTGTGGAGGCAGGCCATGCCATGTCATTGGAGGTCAGGAGCACAGAACACTCTTTGTCCATTGTTTGTAACACAGATTCAGCCAGACTGTCTGCAGCTGAAGCACAAGAAAACTGGCAACAGAGAAATGCAGTGGAGAATCAGCTCACTGATAAAACACAGAAAAATTCAGGAGGCAGTGCATCACCTGTAGAATTGTCATCCATGATGATGTAACACTGACAATGCTTAAAGTGTTTTTCAACAGTGTGATAGTCAGGATGAAAGAAATAATGAAGGCTGGCTTGAAATACTGAGAAAAGGCAAAGTAGTGGGAATGTCACTTCTTGCTTTTTAGATACAAATTCACATCATACAGTTCTTATCTGCTACCCATACTGATGGTTTTCACAGCTCATGTTGGAGAGTAACCACTCAAAGATTTCATTTGGTTCTGTTACAACAAAAGAGTGATGAGGCAGGACAAGAACAGTACATATTTCTCCTGCTCCATGGAGGGCTGCTCTGCTTTATTCAAGCTTGATCTTTCCCAGACACTCATTCACACACTGTAAATTGTTTAATACTCTCTATTATGTTCAATATTGTTGTACATAAGGTTGGAATAATTTTAAGACAATGCTAGAAATGTAATTTTGCAAGGATGACTACTGGAAAATTGTTTACGAGATAGAAGTCTTACAGTAGAGACTAATGTCTTGTTTAGGATGTGAGAAAATTTAGAAGTATAGTCATAAGAATTTGGAAATATTGGCAAGCAGGTTATACTTGATGACCTTGTAACAAAAAGGGTCCACATAAGAAATAAAAACAGACAAAAGTTTACAAATTACTAAATCAGAAATGTCGCTTGAATTTGGACGAGTAGTTTCTACAGAACAATAATCTGAATGACAAAGACATTGAGGACATCCCTAAGACATGCAAATGAAAAGTAAATATAACTCCATCAAATTTATTTCCTTTCCAGTTTTACTATTGTAACATTCTTCTGCGGAGATCAAAAGAGGATGACCTTAAATATTCTACATATAAAACACTTGACTTAAAAAATATAAGGAATTTCATGCATTTTTTTCTGGATTTTTTGTTTGCTTGTTTAATTTAAAATATTAAACTAGAATAAGTTTATCTTCCTTTTTCTTAATTCACACTTTAGTGCAGAAATGATCTTTAATATGAATACCAGATCTCTCTGCAGACATTATCTCCCACTGCTTCAGCCAGACAATCTGGGTAATATCACAATCAAACAGCACAGTTCCAGTAGGATCTGAGCATCCCAAACAGCCACTCATCAAAGTTAGGCTTTAATACAACATATTATGGTCTACGCTAGAGTTTTTTTTCCAAGAAAAAAGGGATAATACACCGATTTTTATTTTATTTTTAACTCTGTCATGAGACTTTTATGGTGAATTAAGGAAAGTGAAGTTGGATTTCAACATCTATTGAATGTATGCTGTAGGAATTTTATCCATAAAAAAACGTGAACATGGTTTTCAGATTCTGCAAATCTTCAGTACATGACCAGCATAGTAGCCCAGACTGTGGGTTTTTTAAGAACACGTAAAACATTGCAGCTCTGAGAGTCAATGATTTCACTTGATATACATAGGTTGCTCCAAAAGTAATGCCTCCTATTTATTTCTATGCAAACTACAACAGCTACAAAAAGTACAAAACACTATTTGATAGAGCAGATGCTCAGCTACAAAAATCTGTTTTTCAATACAGTCACCACAATTAGCTGTGCATTTTCACCAGCAATGAACAAAAGCTGAATGCTGCACTCATCTGTACCAGCAGGGGTGACTCACTGTAGCTGTCACCACTGCTGAAATGCACTACCCATGACCTCACTGTGCTCACATCCACTGTTTGGTCTCCAGAAACATTTGGCAAGCATCGATGAATGTCAATGGGTGTCATTTTTTCAGCATGAGGAATTCAGTTACATACCTTTGCTGCCTCCACACCTCTATGTCAAACACTATTTTGTCAGACTGCCCCTCTGCTGCCATCTGTCATATGCCAACAAAAATGTAATGGAATCTTGGTGGGAAGATTCAACCTCTACTGCCATCCCACCAACATCTATCTCTGACATTGTGTGCCAACATAATAAAATAGGAGACATTACTTTCAGCTCAACCCTTGTATTTATTGTGAATTTCTTAAATGATTTAAAATATGCAAACCTGAAGTCTTAGTTTTCCCAAAGTCAGTTACTGAAAAGCTATGGGAGAAAAGTATCTTTTTTTCCCAGTGAAACCCAAGTTCTTAAGCTCTGTTCACACAGTTGGATATGCAGAATCAGCAAAGCTTTTAAAAATTCCCCTGAGCTAGCTAAGACTTTTGTGACAGTATAACAATGGGGAAAGGCTTGCCATCATCATCCTAGAAATGTCCAAGTAAAATAAAATAAAATAAAAATCTATTACAATGAAATATCTTCTCAGTATTCTCTGGTATAGATAGAAGTTACAATGTTATTAACTGACAAATTTGTTCAGATTGAGACTGTGATCCTTTTTGTGTTAAGAGAACCCTGCTAAAGTCACTGCAAGAGTAGCGTGTGAAAATTCTTTATTGATTCTGCAGTACTTTGTTCTGCTACTGTAGCTGAGGTAATTTAAAGGCCAACTCATAGAAATTGCCAGGGCAAAAATGTGTAATGTAAGCATTATATTAATATCACAAGTCATTTTAATTTAGCACTTTCTGATGGCGTACCAATATATGATGTGTCTTTAGAACTGAAAATACATCTTTTTTTTTTTAATGAGAGCACAGTTTTTAACTGAACATTGGTAGATATTTTGGCTCAATGTTTTACAGATTTCTTATGGTTCTTACAATTCTGATTCTTTTTTAATAGAGAAAAACTGGCTGGTTTTCTGATATGGATTGTTCTGGTGTTGGGAAAAGAAAATAGCCAGTAAATGTTATATAAAAACAGGAGGAGAACTGAGTTACAGAAGCAACCAAATGCATCTAAACCAGTAAAATATCACATATTATTCTTGATCAGTGACATATCTTCAGAGGCACTAGACTGTTTATCTGAAGTCCTGATTTATATGTGATTGATAGGAAGAATACACCCCTTTATCTTGAAGCTAACTTGACTATGGAGAGCTAGGCCATTGGCATCCATGAATGAGCCTTCTTTTTCTCACCAAGACTAAGCACAGATAGTTCAACCTGTGCTCATTATTTCTTCCATGCTTTCAAAGCATCAGATCTATGTCTGCTATGTCCAACTAAAGTCCCAGTTAACATAATCTTAGGCAATGCTATGTGCCACCCTTTTGTTTTGATGGACACAGATGTAAATACCATGTAGTCTTTTTCCTTTCCTTCGTCTAGTCTTTCCTGCAGACACATCAACAGTGAGGCCCACAGAGCACTTGAAAACAATTAGACTGCTGGTATAGAGTGTGAGGGGGATACGAATGCAAGAGATTTGTAATTTATTTATTTTAGTTTCACAATTGAATCTAAAGGAATGAGAGATGAAAAGGGAGATGATACATAACTAGGTACAGGAAGAAGATCAGTTCAAACCTGAAAAGGCAAACAAATGAAAAACTGTTCTTTAATTCAACAGTCCAGTCTAGAAGAAGAGTTAGATTTAGTATCTTTCTGAATAAAAGCTACTATTGCAGAAAGAGTTTGGCCATCTTTCTGATTCAGTAGCCTGTCAGTATAAGCTAACAAACCCTTGGGCAGCATTCAAAGGTTTTTTACGGTCAGGGTCAGGGTCATGTTCAGGTTCAATGCAATGCTCTGCCTGAAGACATTTGAACCTACTCCCTTTTCCTTAGAAGAATGGAATAAGTAAAGCTTCATGGAAGCATCATTCTACTTTCTATAATTAAACATTCACAAGAGCTGAAGTTAGAGTATGTTTGTCACCTCCCAGCTCAAAAAAGTGGCTAGAATGACTACTTACTTTTTATGTGAGATAATGTATATTTAACACAGTGTCTTCAAAGGAGGACACCTTTACGATTTCTGACATTCTAGAATCACTATATTCACTTAAATTCAGATTGTGACTTATTAAATTTTGAGAGGTTTGCTGTTGGAAGTGAAAAGTTTGAATTTTTATTCGTAGAAACAAAATTTGATGCTATATTTTCTCAATTGTGGATGAATTCTGTGATTACTGAGTAAAATAAGAGACATTGTTTCTCTTTCTTTCTCTTTCAGGAAGACTTAAGAAAATAATCTCTTTCCAATCCCATAATTTTTTTTCTGGATGCACATGAGAGCTACCACTTGTCAACAGAAATGCAAGCAAAATAAATTCAAAATTGCCCAGCTTTCAATGTAAATCTTGTTCCTAGATTTAATCTAATCTAATCTAATCCAAATTTTTCAGCTCTATCAGATGCATTGCACACTTCAGCATCTGAACTGCATTCGCATATCAATATTTTGCCATTTATTTATTTAAAAAAATATCAGTATCTCCTAATTTGTATTGTAGCCATATGTTTGATGCATAGACTTTCTGATACAATAACAATAATTCTTGATGGATGACACAAAAAGATTTTATGGGAATACAAGAAGGGAGAACTGTGAAGACCAATCATAAAGTAACAAAGTATATGTTGGGCAGATGCTCTTATTCTTACTTTGTGATGATATCACAGTAACATTCTGATCTGCACTGCATTTTCTGTGATATATATTATTTGAAGAAACAAAAATTCCATGGTACAATGTTTGTTAAAGCCACAACTGATTATACATATTGAACTATCTTAGAGAGAACCTTAATTCCAGATTAATTGTAACAATGAATTATAATAAAAAGGCTTTCCTTTTTATTATTTTACTTGAACTTCTTATTTTGGAGTTCACATCCCAAGGAAACATAGCATCAGACCATATTTTCAGCTTTACCTGTCTTGGTTGGGTCATAAAATTGTTGTGGGACATTCCTGTAAATCATGTTCTTTAGGTGAGCATGTTCCAGGTTAGAATATTGGACTCTGAGATGAAACTTTTCCTTCTGCAATTGGCAAAGAGATGTATTTATCATAGAGATCCAGTTCCAAAAATGCTTGAGGACAGCCATTAGCCATGGCTTCAGAATCTTTTTCCAATCCCTTTTCTTATGAGAGATGGATAGGAAGACCAGAGGCACTGTAAAGATAGAAGGAAGCTTGGTTAGGAGGGAAGACAGTTGAGTGAAATTATGACTTATGAATAATCATTTATTTTGTTGTCATGAGGTTTTACTACATTTGGCAATGAATGGTTGTGTTGTTATATTAATTTATATTCATGTCTCATTTAAATGAAACAACCTGAATCATCGGTTCATTTCTAAGATAAAAAGAACATGCAGGAGCATCCACAAAGAAAACAACCTCTTTCATTTGATCTAGCTTTAAGAATATGTAAGAGTAGGACTCTCCAATTACTCTGTTCAAATTCTGCTCAGCTGTTCATGGGTTTTGTGGTTAGTTAAGAAGTGGAAGAAACTTATTACCCATGTTCTATATTGAACAACAGTGGATAAGTGGATTTAGAAAACTCAGGAGCACCTCAAAAGGCTTTTTCGCATAGGTTTCTGGTGCTTCTAGCAGAACTGACTACAGGAATTACCCATCTCTATCAGAGAAAACTCCCTGAGAAATGAATACTGGGCAGACTGTTTTTAGAAGTGTTAGGTACACAGAGCAACTCTTCTAAGAGTTAGTCAAGTGGAACCAGTGTCTGTGGATCCTGGTGTGAGAAAACAAGATATTCCACTTCTGCCTAAGCTGGATGTTGTATTTGCTTCTTTTCTGTCTCACTTCAGATGTAGACCTACCCAATGTCTGTACATACTTCCCCTAAAGTTCCTAGGTTACTTTTAAAACTGAACAACAACAACAACAAAACAAAAACCACTTGCATTAAAACGAGGTAAAGATATGCTGAATCAAAGGTCAGTGTATAGGTGTATAGGGGTATTCTAGTTAGACATTTGTGTGCCCATAGCAATTGACATGTCATATTGTCCACTTTGTTGTGTTGTTCTTGGATGATTGAAATAGAGAACACTTTTACTGCTTCACTTGACTGAAGATGGAATGATTCCAGTTGTGTAAATAACTCCTGGTGCTCTTCCAGCTTTTCTCCCCACTACCCCATGGAGATCCATTTGCTTAAGCAAGGTATAGTATGGGAAGGAGCACAGTTGGATTCCTCTCTCCAAACCTTCCAACACATCTCAGACCTGAATGAGAGTATCCCTACAAGGCCAGACCTTGACCTCTCCTTGAACAGAAAGAACCAGCTGGGCCACTTAAAGTCAAGGTTTTGTTTAATGGTCTATTAAGAGGGATAACTAAATGCATATAATTCTTGGTAGGACTTTAATTTAGGCCTCCAAAGAAAATCAGTTAATATCACAATCAAATACACATTTCTCTAGTCTTGTACTAGTCCTTTGATATAACAATAGTACAAAAAGCAATATTATCTAGTTAACACATGGAGCTGAAGTCTGAACTTTCTTTTTTTCTTTGGAATGCCTCAGCTGAAACAGCACTCACATCACTCCAGGATTTATGAGGATTACATAAAGAGCTTTTTCCCATACCCATAGTGAGTATGAGTTTCATCCATCAATGCAAGCTTGCATAAGCCTTGTGAATGAAGGGCTACGCATGGCTTTGAAATCCAGTATCAAGTGGCAAAATGGAAAGTGTATAGAATACAATATATAATGTGTGGATATGCATTCTTCTCACGTGTAGTTGCAACCTGTAGTTTAAGTATATTACACTGAGGCTGGATGGTATCACTCGTTTGCTGTAATGTACTTCTTTTTATGCTTGACAAACTAAAAAGCATGGGAATTACAAACCATGTTTTGATATTCTATGACTGAGTAACAGCATCTGAATTTTACTGCTGACTTTTTAGGCTTATTTCCCTCAAAATGTCCAAAGTTGCAGTGGAAAAGAGTAAGAATTAGCAGTTATAAGTGCCAGGCTCCTACTTATTATCTGTTGATGCTTCCTGGAAAAAAACAACGGAGAAAGAAAGATTCTTGTGTCCATGGCTGATACAAATTAGTGTAATTACATTTTGTTTTGGAGCTATGTTGTAGGTATCTGTTAGGTGTATAGTACACTGTTAGAGAAGCATTTAACAATAAAAAGCATTAACTGCTGATTGGTTCTCCATCTGGCATGAATGACCCTCCTTCCCCACAGATATCAAACAACACAGTGCACTGAACATGATAAATCAGTGTGAAGGTGCTATTACGGACTGGATTAAAGGTCCATCTAGCTTTTTCTCATTCAGAGACTAGTTCTTGATGCATATGAAGAAAAAATAAAAACAAAGTCACAAAGAAATGATACAAATATCTAGAGAACTTCACCTCTTTACATCTTTTCAGTTTTGCCAAGATAGGTGGATGAAACCAGATAGTTGAGACTTTAGAGGACAGATCATCTTTCCTTGTTCTCTCCTTTTGCATATTAAACTCCTTTTTGAGCTCTTCTGTATATTTAGCCCTTATTCCTCAAGGAAGCAGCATTAGCAACAGAAGAAGGCCAGATATGTGGCTTTTCAGAAAAAAATACATACACTCTGAAGACCAGACAGACAAGGTAGTCACTTGTTTTTATTTATGTGTTACTGATCTTTGACATAGAATCATAGAATCATAGAATCATAGAATCATAGAATCATAGAATCATAGAATCATAGAATCATAGAATCATAGAATCATAGAATCATAGA
>NC_034409.1:8354707-8571377 GCF_002078875.1 Numida meleagris
GTCTCAGCTTAAAACCATTCCCCCTTGTCCTATCACTATCCACCCTCACAAACAATCGATCCCCCTCCTGTTTATACACTCCCTTCAAGTATTGGAAGGCCAGACATCTTCTGGTGTTCTGTAGTTGTTGATGTTTTTTTGTTTTGTTTTGTTTTTGTTTTTTTTTTTCAGAGAGATGAAAATCTTACCAGTTCTTGAGTTCCTTACAAATTTTAGAGTATAAAGTAAGCCCAGCAGATCTTTACTGTCTTTGGAGGAGTTGTCTTAGGACAGAGAGAGCTGCTAATCATAAAGTCAAGATCACTACAGAAGTAGGTTTAAATCCAGCTTGTGTAATATTAATGGAGTCCTAATTTGAAAGACTGCCGAGCACTGTCACGGAAAATCTAATGCCAACACAGATGTCTAAGAGGTGGCACCAAAAATCTCCAGGTAGTTTTAACAGCTGAACCCACAAAGTGGAAATTGCATTGCCCAGAAAATTTCTAACATCTGAAAAAAAAATAAAGGAACAAATCCTGTCTCCTATACTAGATACCAGTTGTAATGCATTACTTTAATCATTTCTGAAAAATAAGACTCTATGAAACATAATATATTTCATGGTAAAAAGATACTATTGTATGTGTACCTCATTCACTCCATCTGCATTAAGTTCTTGCTGAGCACATCAAACAGTTTTTATTTGTTTCTTGTCATGCTAAATAAGAAGACATTTATTATTACAAAACAGCCTAAAAATATATATAAATCTGTGCAGCTGAAAAAGGACCTTCTTAGACTGAAAATCCTAGCTCTTTAAAACAAACTCACTTTCTTAAAGAGCCTTTAATCCATACGCCCAAAGTGATGTTTAACCCTTATTCTGTTTTCTCCCCTTTCACACATGTTCTTGTTCTGTTGTCACAGTATACTTGATTTGAAAGCCAGCTCTTCTCTTGTTTCTGAATAGATGAGTTTTAAGCATGGTAAAATACTATTAAAGAAAATAAATGTTTAAAATCCAGAGTACTTTCCAGATTTGGAGGTTTGAATGGCAACTGTTACATGCCTTTCACTGTGCAGTGCTATATAACAACAAAAATGGCTTGAAAGCTAAACTGACACTCCTAGATCAAATACCTACTCTGAAATGCCATAATTCTGCAAATGTGAGAAAATCAATAGGAAATTTTACATGTAAAAAATTAATCATTCAAATGCAGTTGGGAGCATAGCCTAGACTTAGACAAGGCCAGGTTTTAGAATTTAAGAACATACCATATTATTTATAACAAATATATCAGATATACCAACTTGCATCTCTCTTATTTGCCATATACAGATGTAGGTTTTGTTCTATTTCCATAATTCAGTTTTCATAATGAAAATGTTTCTGGATCATATAATCACGTAGTTCAAATATCATATTGCCATTAACAAAATGTGATTCCTCATTTCAGAAAACATTGAACTTTTGTGTGTGTATAAAGTCCATTAGTCTTGCAAAAAAAAAATTGGACTATCTACAAATTGAATTATAGACTATATTTTGCAGCAATGCTAATGAATCATGAGGGAGAAGGATTGATTTAGCAAACAATTCAGTCAGAAGTACTAAATGAAGATAGAGAAGGCAATGTTGCATCTGGAAACCATGTGTTGTAGAAAAGGATGCTCATTCCAAGACTGACCTTGGCTTACATTTCTCTGTTCAGTTCTGCTCATCCTTGAGGTGAAAAAGTCATAAGCTTCATTTAACTCTAAATGCAGACATCATTACCAGGCTTTAAATAATCAGCATGCAAATTCAGCTGCCAAATAATCTGGTTGCTGTATTCCTAGGAAAGGTTTGACTACTTCAGTACTTTCCTGCAGTGACTTTTCATTCTCTGTGTTAACAGAAACCCATGTTAGCAGATCTCAAGTTGATTATCAGCAGTTGTTCATGCAGTTCATGCAGTTGTTCTGCTCTGAAGTCATGCTTTACATGTTAGTAATTCTGACTGTCTTTAGTTGAGGACATATCCTTCAAGTAGCAATGAAGATTAAACAAACAATACTGTTTTGAATGTGAATTTAAGGAACTGGTTGAAAGACCTCTTCAGAATATGCAAAGAAAAATTGTCAGAGATACCTGTATGCATAATGAAAACAAACTTCCCTGCCAATTTCTCACTAACTTGTCTAAATCTTCCTATATCTCTAGTTTTCAATCTGAATATTTGAATTTCATTAGACAGGTACTGTAATGTCATTTGTGTAAAGCTTCATTTAAACAGCCTTCAATTCATCTCTGATTTGCTCAGTCAACAAAGAAGAAATTATTAAAACGAATAGGAAAAAATTGCAATGATAAGAAGTTACCCCTCTGGAATTCCAAAAGGAGCATCAAATAAGTGATATTAAAAGGAATTTTACAGGCATAATTAATCATTATGATACACTTAAAAAAGCAGGCGTTGACCTAGGTGAGAGACTCAAAATATACTATATTTGTCAGGCATCGTCTTCAGATATGTTCTATTTGCTTTCTATTTTTTAAGTTGCCCTGGTTTTCATTTCCAGGTTTTTCTCTACCACTACGAAGGCTGGAAGCTGGTATTTTCTCTACTTTTAATGGAAATGTATTTCATATGAACACAAAGCTTGGAGCTGCAATTTTCATAAATCCTTCAACTATGGTAAGACTCGAGATAGTATAGTAAGACTTGGCATCACAGAGACAAGTAAGGAGCCACTCAATCTCGAAAGTTTACTATGCTCCAATTGTTAAGGCCAATTAGACTTTACAAAATTGAAGAAAGAAAATACACTTTCACAAAGTGTGGGGTGTTTCTGTGCAGTATTTTGATGAGTTTCCCAATATAAGCAGGTAAGATGCTGAGTACGTCCTAAGATATTTTTAATTACATTCAGCTCTCTTAAAAATTGTGAATAACAGAGCCTTTAGGTTGGCATTTGAGTGGGAAGCAGCGTGGTGTTTTGCTTCTCTGATTCAGTGATATCTTGAGATGTTCCCTTCCCAAAGTGCTCTAAACATGATATGAGATGTTCTCCATCCCACAACCTAAGAGTTGTTCCACGGAAGTCTTACTCAAAAGAGAGAACTATAACAGTTTAGCAAAGAAGAGCCTAAGAAATCCTTTAGAATCTTTTCATTAGACCTGAGTGCTTCTACAGGATGTGAGTTCTCTCACTGTAGTCTCTTATATGTGGTTACGCAAGGTACTCTGATGGAGGGAGACAATGGAAAGCCTTGTGATACAGTGATGGGTTGAGGTAAGGGAATCACATTATTTGCTCTAAACCTTACGTTTTCTCTTTTTTCTTATGAGAGAAGAAATAAAATATAATATGTGAAGTACTAAAGCAGAAGGCTGCAAGACTGATGTTTGAAAAGTACATAATTATGAAATACTTTGCACTTCATTCGAAGGAGCAACTGGGAATCTACAGAAATTATATGACATCCTTCTTATCTCATAGTCTTCATATGTATTTACTTTCTCAATAGTTCTCAGGGAATCGGTATTAGATCTTCCTGTAAACTGCAAGACAGGACACAGAGATTAGATTACACTGGACAAGTATTCAAAAGAGTTGAACCTGTGCCACAACTGGACCACACACTTCTTCCTGAAACAGGCAGGTGGAATTCACTTTCTGCTTCCATGTCACAAAAATAGAGCTCTTTATACTTTGAGTCAAAACTGTGATTTTACTCCCTCTCAAAGAAGATTCTAAGGTCGTGCAATGAATTTAATCTATCCTTTATTTCTATCAGGAAAGTAGTCTGACTTCTTAAAACTGACCTGCTGAGATTTCTAAGTTGAAGACAAACACCAAAGGATTTTATTAAAACCAAACTACTTAGCTTTTTGTGAAACACCCCTGCTTGGTATTTGCTTTTTACATATATGGCCTGTTTTTCTTTTATCTCTCCAAAACTGTGTGATGAAAAAGACCTTCAAGCCTTACTATTCAGCAGCTGAGCCTTTAAAAACAAATTTTTCATAATATGAGTTTTTATAACACATTTATATATTTATTTCTTGGATTAGTGTATTTAAGGATTGTGAGGAGTTACGGGGATTGATTCCTTTTTTTAAACCACATGGGGTTTTTTGGCTTTAGAGATGAAGCAGTTCTATGCCAGATAACTAAAGCTTATGAACAAAGCACTTAATTTAAAAGTTCATGCACAGGTTACAGAAACACCAGTGGTGTGAGCAGGTTTTCTTCTCCTTTCCTCTTCCAATTCCTTAAACACGTACCTAGATAACCATAGCTAACTGCAACTGAGGGACAAATATATCCCTGGAGAAAGTAAAACGCCTGTGTTCTTGCTTCTCCAGGCTTGCTCGGTAAACCTGGACACAGGTCCTGTGGCAAGCCCTCACTTACTGCATAATTCTTTTCACAGGCAGCAGGTATTAAGCAAGCTTCTTGCAGCAGCTGTTCTGGGAAACACTGGCACGACTGTAATCCTCCCAGCTGAACAACTCCTAGGTATTTACTGATTCTCACTGTGCACAGCTGAAGAGGCTCCAAGTCACTGGAGCCAAACTAACCCTGGGGTCTTAGTTTTAGTAGCCAAACATAAAAATGAAGAAAAATGTATGTTCAGGATCAGAACTTTAGGTTAAATAGGAAAAATACTCAGATCAAAAGCCTCTACTGTGGAGTGCCCAGGAAAGTTTTAGCTATTGAACCCTTTTCAAAACCTGCTTTTTCTTACATTTAATTCAGCTTTTGAAATATAGAATACAATTTCAAACTGGAATGAGAAACATACTTTCATTTGCCTCTAAATAAATAAATGGAAAGATTTCATTTTCCTGAATCTTTGTTTTAGTTTAAACTATTTTTCATACACAGATCTGTTTCATACTTTGGTATCCTGAAGCTTATTTATCTATTTATCTATTTTTAGTCAACTATAGAAATAAGGCGTTTACTGAAGAAATGGCTCAGCTCTGGAAAATCACTTTGGAAACATATATAATGATGAATATTCTCAATGAAAACTCTGAAACGGAACCATCAAAAAATCTTACTCCAAGATTAAGAGAAATATAAAGAATGTAGACTTCAGTAGACAGATCAGTTCCTCATAATAGCCTAATCAGGCTGACTAGGGACTTTCTATTCTTTGGTGAAAAGAAGACTATAGGAAATAGCTACATGCTGAAGTCCTGGTTCACTGGATTCTCTCAGACATTTAAGTTTTAAATTACAACTTCAGCTTAATTATTTCTTTTTAGACTGCTTTAGCTTCCTTATCCAGGGTGTAGAGTCTTAAAGGATGAGCAGATAAAGTACTAACTGCTGACCTTAATCAGATTACTCATTTGTTATATAGAAAACCAGATCATTTTGAAAGGAAAACTTTTACAATATTTTTAACTAATGTAGGAAAGGTGGGCCTCAACATTTTCCATCCATAAGATAAGATATGTGTATTTGTCTGTCTAACTTCAGAATAAGAGCTGGCTGAGCTTTCAAAAATGGTATGGGACTCCAGGCAAGACTGGAAGGAACTCTACTGTTGCCATGTCAATTCATTTATGTTTATGGAGTCAGATCGTACTAGATGCTGGGTATCAATAATGAATACACAATGAGAATCTGATGTACAGAAAACTATTTTCACTCTTGGTGAAAACTATTCAGAAATTAATAATTTTTGTCAGCCTTCCCTGCTAATGTTTCAGCACTGTGTCATACCTCTGCAGCAACACGAATGATTCTTCCTTAAGTTTGCTCTCACCTGGCCATGGTTGTGCAGAGCAAAGTGTAGAGGCAGAAAGGCTAAAAAACAAAAAAACCAATCACAGTCACGTTCAGACTATTTGCTTTTCACAAAAAGATACAAACTGTAAGTGGTACTTGGAAAATTGCAAATGACTTCCATATTATGGTGTTGCCTGACACCATAGCAAAATGGGAACATTTGTCATGTTTTATTTAATCTTTCCTGGCTTTCTGTGTTAAAGTCGTAATGAAAACATTCTATAAAATTAGTAACGTTTAATCCTCAATAAATTCTATGTAATGCCCATGTGATTCAAGGTATCCCATTTACATGCCGCTCATCTCCCCTTTAAGCAAATTTTAGCCAATTTCCTGATCTTGTATTAATCGTCTCCAGCCCCCCAAATTTCCCTGTGACATAGTCTCATATGCTGTAGTGAAATCCTCATAGACTGTTATATTTAATGCATTTTCCTCATGAGAAATTGAAGGGCTTTATCAAAGGAAGTTAAAGGTATTTGACATAAGACATTTTTGTGTCCTTTGTCCTATCTTCAATTACTTTTTTTTTAAGTTTTCTTTAGATTTTTGTCTTTTCTTCAAAACTTCCTTTAAGCCTTCAGAAATATTGAGTATAGTTGCCTTACCTATGTGTTTCTTTATCTTTTATTATACATCTCTATACCTAATCTAAATGCACCTTCTTTTAGTTTAAAACCTTTACCCCTCATCCTAACAATTTATCGTAAGGAGTTACTACAGTTCTTTGCTCCTCCCTTAACGTCATCTTATATGTGTTTATAATGTCTTTATAACATATTCTGCAATTTCACTATCAATTTTAAAATTAAAGTTATTTGTGTTTTTCTCATTGTCTATTCATAACAATTTGTATTCACTTGAATAACTGGAACACACCTATTCCACCAACTACTGTTTTTCAGTCTATATGGATTAATCTCATACATGCACAGCAGTAGAAATTATGGAAGTCTGTATTTAACATGACTTCCACCCATGGTTGCTGTTTTACGGTTAACAGCTACAGTATGAATACAATTGTGTCACCAGTGCTTTGAGAAAGGGCATGCAGTTGGAAGCCTTGACTTCTGCTTCTGATTGACAGCAGAGAATGACAAAAGTCTTAGCTAAAGAAGTCTGTTTAAGAAGGCATAAATACAACAATTTTTTTTGCCAAAACTTGATACAAAACAAACCCTGTTTGTGACTCAAATCTCAACCTCCTCCCTAAATCTCATGTGTACTCATTGCTGTCATAGGGCATCCTTCAATTTCACATCTTTTTCTGGCATCAGTAAGACCGAAATCATATTAAAAATTGGCAAACGACACTGCATTTACTGAATTTGAAGAGATTTCCAGTAATGGGAAACTGGAGATTGTGTACTTAGGTGTAACACAGAAAAGGTCATTAAGTCACTTTCAGTAGTGATGCAAAAGATGGCATAAATAAGATGTGGGCTTTGTTGAGTGTGTAAAATGTGCATAATTTTAGATTCAGAAGAAGACAGTGGACATTCTTCTTTTTGAAATACACAATACAGAATTTTGCTCGTGATCATTTTGCTTTGGTTTATGTGAATGGAGCTCTCCTGATTTACCTACAGAATTCATTTTGACCATTACTTCTAATGAATAAGGCACATGTCCGATTAAATAATTCACCCTTCTGTCAAATTTGTTGCTGAAAATAATAAAAAATTACAGAGATTCAGTATCAGTGAATACATGTTTTTTAACTGAAGTATTCTAACTTAGTTTCTTAGAAAAGTTCTGACTCAGTTCTGGCACACTTAACAACTTGAAGCCAGATATAATTAAAACCACAGACCTCAGAGGAACTTTCAAAGCCATCACAATAATCACCCTAATGTATTCTGCTTTTTTATCCTTAAGATAATTCATCACTTGATCTGCTGTAGCGTAATGCGCATATATTATTGTATTGGAGAATTAGGCTTTGCAGTAGCACCTTGGTCACTTTAACACCTGTTGAATTATTTGGAACCTAGAGCTAGGTGACATGAATCCTATCCATCATTTCTGATTTTAAACATTAACTGTTTAAAATTACTGCAACATATGCACAATACCAGTTATAGATATGAGGTCATCTGTGAATACATAGTGATATATAATATTACAAAATTCAAAAAAGAATATAATAATTTAAAAAAAAATCAGTGCTGCACTGAAATGAAGAACAATATGAAGCTATTCCTGGGTAGTCGATGTTTAGAGCTAAATTAGCCATGCAGAATACATAACAACATAATATACTAAGTTATCATGCAAAAGCACTGGATGGATTTTTGAATTGTACCAAAAAGACTTAAACACCCAGATGCACTAACTTCCATTATCTCTTCACTGCATCTTTTTATAACCAGTGAGTAATTTCCTTGGCTGACATATACCGTCACAGTTTGAACACGCTGAGTGGAACTAAAGAGATTTATGAGAGCTGACAGCTAGTTCCTTACACCTATTTTTTGCCCCATTCTGCTTACACCAATTAATATTCCTCGCAATTACAATTTCTTTTGGGTGGCCTCTATGTCTTATAAGAAGAAATTCAATGCAAGCACACAAATGTTATTTTAAAATATGTATTTCTGCTGTAAATTTCCTTGGCTGAGTATCTCCTTGCATCCTTACATCTAAAATTAATGATCATTTTTTTTCTTGTCTAGCTATAGGGTTGAAGGTGAGATATATTTCTTTTTTTGTTTCCCATTACAATATGTCATTTTTTAATGCTTGCTTTGAACACTTGCACATGCAAGGGCTTCTGCTACCTCCATTATTTTGTGGGAGCAAAGAGATCCGGTCCTCTGTGAACAGTGAAAAACACTTAAAGGTACATTATAAACCATTGCCATTTGACTCAAATTTCTGAATGAGTCATGCTAAAATCTAATGTCAGCATTAGATTTCTGAATCTAACTTTGATAATTCTAGCTGGCATTCTTGCAGTAAGGTCTTGAAAATTCAAATATTTTGTTTACTATTATTGCAGAATTGCCTTTTTACACTTTTCATCAATTCAAATGGGGAAAAATCAGATTTTAAATTAATGATTTCTTCGATGTTTCTCAGAACTTCTTTATATATCAGACTTTCACTGGAAATAATGGGAAAAAGTTAAAATAATTAAAAGTGATGAAAATCCTTACTGCATTGTAATTATTACTTTATATGAAGCTGTCAAAAAGTACTGATGAATGCAAAATTTCAATATTAATTGAAATAACGTATTAATTTTTTTTACTTTTTATTGTAACTCAAACAAATACCACTTAGATTTATATATCTACAAAAAAAAGTGAATCTCTAATATGCATTCCAAGTAATAATGTATAATTCTATAAATTCACATGATATTGCTTAATATATACATTTTAAGAAATGAAGACACATCATTCTCCAGTGTTTGAGGATAGTAAGATGTGTCAAACAAGTAACTACAAAGTGTGATGAGGAATGTCTTTGAAGATTAAAGCTGCCATTGTTTTTACATAGTGGTTTGTTTTAAGCATTCTGAGCAACTAGCTCTCAGATTGCTTAACAAGATTCTAACGTGTAGCAATGTTAACACAGCAGTTTGTTGCATTGTTGAGATTGAACTGTTCAGACATTGACTTTTTCTTTCCTAACTAAAGCAGGATAGTAAACAGTAAACATTTGTTTTGTGCAGGAGCTTCTGTTGGAAGAAGAGCCTTTGTAGATTGAATTTGAGGTTAAGATTTATACTTGTTTTCTTTATTAATGCTGAGAAATCCCAGATGACTACTGGGATCGCATTAACATATTCTTATATCAGTCATGCTATCAGCAATCTTTTTCTTTTTTTTCTCAGCCTATAGAAATGGGCTGTAGTGAAATCACGGAAGTGTCCTGATTTCATCATGTGTGTTGTGCTGAACTAGAAATCTGTCCACAGCATTTCCTGTAACATAGTGCCTTTCTGATTTAAAGATGTTTTTTACGAATTTTACTTTCTTTTTTTTTTTTTTTTTCAATTCCACTTCTTTTGGCAGTGATGTCTATATTGCCTGGAGTGTGGGTCTTGAAAAGACCCATGGCAGAACTGCAGATATATCACCAATTTCTATGAACATACACTCAGAATCACTTCGACTTGGAGCAAGACAATTGTGCAGTAAGGCAAAGTGGAAGCACTTAGTGATGCTGAATAACATACAATCATCTTAAATACCACTTTCATCCTTGCTGAAACTATTCTGCTTCTCATTGTGAATACAGAGGGATACAGACACGAAAGGGAGTCCTGGGAATTTTGTGTACCTGATAACATCTCTGTTTTTCCTCAACTGAGTATGTCTCGTGGGTTAACTGTAATTAATCTTTATGTATGATGAAATGTGTAAACAGCATCATTGCCTTTACATGGAAAAGTTCAATATGTATGTTAATACAATCAATTTTAGCTCACACCTTTTTCCAATCTGTTTATTAATCTGTTGCTCAGGATTGTTTGGAAACAGCAGTGTTTCTGGTAGCAAAACAACACATCATTATGAAACTTGAAAAGATGCCAAATGAGAATGGTTGCAAAATATTTTAGATTGGCATTCTAGCCAATTTGATTACTAATATATTAGTTAGGCTTCTTGTTTCCCATTTTGTGTCTTTGTGAAGTGCTGAGATCTCCACATAGTTCCTTCTAGTAGAAATGAAACTTTCCTTCTGTAGCCAAGGACCCAGTGTCAATCCTTTGTGATAAATCATGAGAGTGACTACTTAGTGATGTTTACTTGCTACCTACAATGCTAGGATCCTTAGTATCTGTATTTAATGTTCTATGCTTAAAGACAATTAGGACCTAAACTTTAGGTAGTAATATTAATATTTCTAAATTGTAAAACTTCAGATAAAATCAAGGAAAAGTTAATTATTTTCCTTCTCAGGATGAGTTTCTGTTCATGAATTAAGCCTAATTTTAGACATCTACATAAAAATGCATACTTGTGAAACTGCGTGCCACCGTAGGTGCACGTGCAGATGTACACTAATGCACCTCAAATTGCACTAAATTCCTACATTTAAGTAACAGCACTGAGCAAAGAGTCCAAAAAGTTTTTCAAATTATCCTAGAATAGAGGCCTTTATTTATTCTAAGAGCATTAGTAGTTGTGAAAACATGTCAGGTTCAAAAGAGAAAGATTAGTGAGGTTTTTAAGTAAAAAAAAAAAAAGCACTTAAAGCTTGTTTAGAGGAAGGCAACAGAATTTTAAAGAACAGTTAGTGAATTAATGAATGAGCATTGTACCCTGTTATTTTGATACTTCTATTAGCATCTGAAAATATGTGTGCAAGCATGATGGTGCACTGGGACACAGTAGCTCTCAGAACATTTTAAGAACATTCAGTAAAAGCATTGGCTTCAATAAGTGAAAATACACTAATTTCTTCTTTGGTAATATATCTTAAAGTACTATCAGACAACATGCTAATTATAGATTTTAACATTTTTGAGCAAAGTTAAGGCATGTTCTTTTCATTGACAAGTCCAGCCACTGTTCACCAGAATATGGTGTTTGTAGGTGTGATGCTGGAAAACCACATTCTGGGCACATGAAATCCTCCTTGAGAAAGCTTTCAGGCTGTAGTAATCACCCTTGCTGTCTTGTATAGGATATTTCTTACAAAAGAAATGTCTAAAATTGTTTTGGTATTATGTAGGGTCAGAGTTTGGACGGGAAACTATGTTCAGTGTTTCTTCACCTAAGTGACTTTAATATGTACTGCAGAAGAGGTACTAGATTGGAGCAAATGAGAACAATTCATAAAGAACAATTCAGGATAGCTGGTAACAGCAAATAAGTCAGCTTTCTCTGAATCATCACTTCCTGGGTTCTTGGGTTGGAGATGTTGCTGCTGGAAATGCAGCCATAGAACTGGGTGGTGTTTGCCTGGTGTTGCAGTCTGTTTTGCACCTGGTGTCAACCACTCACAGCATGCTCCCATATTGCATCAAGATTTCTGCATTTAACAGCTATATTTGCATTTTCCCTCTATCTGATGGAAGGATATATTTCTTACATAACAAAATTTCTTGACAAGATCAACAGGGCCTTGTTTTGACATAATTAGGCCTAATTACATTACTCCTAAGGCTAAGGCTGTGCTGGAACAGAGGCTGGCAGGTTTTATAGGCAGACATAAATTAAAAAGTACTCTGCAAGCAAATCTATTTTAAGCAGGTTAAACAGACATATGCATGCAAAAGCTATGTCTATAAAATGTGTTTTCCAATCATGAATTATGAAAAATAAGAACAATTTTTCATAGGGTTTACTGGATTATAGCATAGTGAGTAGTAGTTATTTCTCACTGACTTCTATATCTTAAGCTAAATAATTTATTTTTATACGTGTATATATTTCATCTTAGAATGAAAGTAAGTTACCTTGTCTGAGGAGCTCCTAAGATAAGCACTTTGATGAGCCTAAAACTTTGGCTTCAGAACCCTATGTAAAACTGTACTTTACTTGACTGGGACATATGAATGTTTAGAACCTAACAGGAATTAACTACAAGTAACTTAGAAAGAAAAGTAACTGTCCCTTTAAAACATAAAAAAAATTTTTTAGACTCTTGATTTTTTTGTCAAGTCCCACAGGAGCATGTTCAAGGCAGACCTTCATTTAGTGCTTCTCTGGCATGTTGCATGCAACTCTCACAGGCCAGAATGATTTCAGAACCATAGGTGTGAGTCAAACAGAGAAATCATGAACTTGCTATACAGTTGCTAGATTAAGCTTACATGACTTTAAAAAGATACTGAGAACAATAACCACTGTTTGCATTTTAATCTGGTAAAAATCTTTCCTTAAAATTCTACACCAAGAGTACGTCATTAGGAAGCTGGTTAAAAGTTAATCAAAATTCTGAGAAAAAAACGTTGCTGAATGGTTTTATTGATCTGAGAAGAATGAAGTTCAGTTTAGACAATTGAAATATTCACATCTGGTATATTCCTATATTATAAAGTAGAGTGGAATTTTTGAGTGTTTAAAAGTATCTCTGTTTTAAGTCCATTTTCAAAGCGCATGTTCTAGACTGATTTATAAATCTAACTACCCTGCATTAAAGATGTTTTATTTAGGATACTTGTTCATAGCATTTGATAGATAATCTGCTTCTAAATGATTGGAGAAATGCTTTATAGTTGTAAGGTGTAATCATAAAAATCAGTTTTCTCCCTGAGATGTAACTGCCATTTCTGTAGTTACATAAAAGCCATTTCTATTACACATTCAAAAAGCATAGGGTCTATTAGATGTAATGTCAAAAAGGATATAGTCATTTTAGAAGTACAGAAAGGAACAGATGATTATCATTGATTATTGTATAAGAAGTTTCTGAATGAATAAAGCCTGGAACATAGAAAACTCAATGACAGATTATGACTAGGTTCTGCAAATCCATAAGTAGTATGAGAAAGACGAACAGTGAGTGATCGTTGACAAGTCATGATACACGAGCCTTGGAGCATCACATACTTTAGCAACATCTACTGACAAATTGACAAAAGAAAGGATCATGGAAAGATTTCTCATAAAAATATATCATGTCAAGCTTCAGGAGGCCATTAGCTGTGAATGAGTTCTTTGGCACGGGGTCTTGGAGAGTGTTCTTGCATAAAAATACCACCTGCTTGCTCATTTTACTGTGTTTGTCCACTATTGGAGACCAGATACTGATACAGATGGGCTTTTGATCTGTCTCAGGATTGTTCTTCTTAGATTCTGGGAAGACTTCTTTCTTTAATTAGATGGCATTGAATGTGCTAAGTGCTAAGAGGCCACCTATTCAGGTAAAGTAAGAAGGTTGGAATAGAAGCAGGAAAAAGTTGAAAGTAGACTCTAAATTCTGACTCTGTGGAGCCACATGACAGTTTAACCCAACCTGCGAATTAAGGAAAACAAAGCTAGCCTGGATGTGGGCTGTTTGGTAGGTCAGTCATATTTTTGGGAATGAGCCTGAACAGAAGGCTGCTGTGCAATTCTGCCAGCAGAGGAAGATGGCCATTTCGAATCGTTTCCTCCTGCTCCTCTTCCCCAGCTTGAAAGCATAGCATTTAGAGTCATAAGGGAGTAGGTCTTCTGAAATATCCTGGTTTTGCATCACTGGAACAAACAGCATGCTCTGACCACTTAACTATAATAGTCTATGGGTTCAATATTGCAGTATGAACCACTTCATCTGGTGCTTTAATCTCAATGCTAGAATAGCGTACTTGGCTTAGAGTGCAAGAAGAAAAGAAGGCGTTTGGAGAATAGAGGGCTTTGAAGTAACCACATGCACATTTCTGAAGTAGAGGACATTTATAAAATTTCAAAGTGACCTCTTTCTAAAAAGAGGACATTCTTTTACAAATGATATTTCCTTCTTCTTTAATACAGCTCTTCCATTCTTGGTCTTATTCGAGCGTAAAGAAAGATTTCTATGGTATATATATGACTCAATTGCCTCCATTTTTTTTTCAAGACCTGCTTTTAAACACATATACGAAACATTAAATCTTCAAAACTGTATACTAATATTCTGAGAGAATGTCGTTTAATCATCAAGTGGTAAAAGGAAGCAGGTACTCAGAAACACTGAAATACTGTGTGCCAGAAAAGTCCCTATGCTAACTGAAACAAAGAGTTTAACCTGAGTTAGAACTCACAGTTCTGTGTAGGTGACAGGTGATCTCCAGAAGGCAATTTCAGCATCTAGATGGTGCTCTAAGGATCACTTAGGTGCCACTAACATTCATCAAACCCCTGCCCAAGCACGTAGGTACACTGAGTGCCTAATTTAAGATTAAAGAGTTAGTCACAAAACTTCAGCATTAGGAGGCTCCTATGAGTTGGCTCCAAGTGGCAGCATTAGGCTTCAGCTCTGAAATACCCTGCAGGGCAGATCATCTTTCTCAGCAGTGGCTAGACAGAACATTAGTTTCCCTCAAGTCAACCTTTGTGAATATGCCACATAATTTCCCATGTGACATCAAAACTGAGAGACTCCAGAGCAGGAGAAGGTTCCTGATCTGGGTGTAAATCTTAGCTTGTCCTGACTCCACATGAAGTGAGCCCCAGACATTTCCTACATCATGTTTACTGGGGAAAGATAACTGCTGCACAGGCTGGCTGTCATCCATTGAAGAGGTCTTTGTTTTGAAACACTGCAGGAGCTTCCGTGGTGCAGAGCCAAAGGTCAGTTTAGGAGCAGCCCTGGATATTTCAATTTCTGTGGCACAAAATGTCTATTTTGAGGATGTCCAGGAGCAAGGTTCTAAATTCATGCCATCATCCTCCTGGATGACTTCATCCTCTTGTGTTGCCTAGCCCTCCTGCAGGACATGATCCAACAGTATATCTCCCTCTGAAACAAAACAATAAATATGATGCTGGTGAATCCCTACACACCTTATACATTGTAGGACATAGACATTCTTCTTTTGCCTGAGTTTTACTATATGTGTTTATAAAATACTTGTTTGATCAGCAAGTAGAAAACAGATCTATGAACAATCCTGTTTCTGTCTTAACTATAAAGTTAATTGAATCAAGGGAAGATTTGTGTTCAAGTCTTCTTAAAAATGTCACCTTCCTAAATTCAACTGAAACTTTTTTTTTCAAAATCTCCTGCAAAAATGAAATGTGGAGAAAATTCTTTCTAAAGTTATTTTTAACAAAACTTACGTTTTTTTATAATCAAATTATTATTATTATTCTCCCCCCCCCCCCCCCCAAGAAAAGATACAGCTTCGTGAAATCCTCAAACTGCTATTTGAAGTCAGAAGGGTAAAAACTAGCAGACCACTCTTCCTTTCCGCATAATTCCCTGGTACCAGAGCTACCTTCATCACCTTCAGACTCTTCTGCTTCTATGGAGATATTCAAGACCCATCTGGACGTCTGCCTGTGCGACCTACTGTAGGGTACATGCTTTAACAGGAAGATTGGACTCGATGATCTCTTGAGGTCCAACTCTTGCAATTCTTTGATTCTGTGATTCTGTGAGAGCATATCTAGAAATGGTTATAAAAATGTTGTCAGCAGGTTTTCATCCAAAAAGGCTGTTTTAACAAAATTATAAAACAAGTTATGCTGTTGCCAATAGGAGATGCTTTGATCTAGAGAAATAAGCATTTCATTAATCACATTTAAAAATGTTCTTAGTAAACTGCTCTGATTTTTCATTTTGCATGTTAGTTTTGGCATGTTTTCTAACTAACACATATGTAATCATGTAAAAAGTAATAACAAAATTAAAAAAAAAAGAGCCTGGAAAAAACTCTCAGGGCCTTTTGAAGTTCTGAATGGGTCCAGCAATTTCCTTTAATGCACTTAGTGCTTAATTATAACTGTATCTATAAAGAGATATCTATAATGGCAGTCATGCTCTTCTACCATTGATTTTCTACCTCTCCTGGCTCCTTCTTGAAGCTTCACAACTTTAACGGAATCTATTGTCTGTCAGGTTCATCTTTTAAGACCAAACCCACTGAAGAGGCTTATTCCACAGAGTATCAACTCCTGTATTCACAGTGAGAGTGTATTTTATAGTATTCTGTATACAAGGGTTCCTGAAGATGCATTTGCTTAATTTCCTTAAATCTGAACAGCTTGCTTTGTTCTTTACCTCATAATTTTCCTATGGTTCAGTTAAATTTAATTAATATACTTACTAACTTATGCTCCAGAGCAAAATCCCTTCATGTATTTCTTTTCATATGGAGGAATTAGAGGGTTTTTATATGCAAAAATGCAAGATTAAAGAATCATTTTTCTAATGGACTGTAACTGAGAAATGCAGAATCATCTTTTTCCCTTTCAAGGTAGGAAATAAACTTATCTTTTATTAGCAGTGAGCCAAAAAGTTGTCCACTTCTCATTGTGCTCACACATAATGAATTTCTAAGGTTTTCAATAATAATCTTAATGAACAAGTCAGGGAATTAGCTGGCTGTATAAGTGACTGCAATCAGGTCACCTAAAGGGTAAGACAATTCTAAAATTAGTGAGGCACTGGGGAAGGCTATTTAGCATGTTTCAAAATGTGTATGTTGAGATATCCAAGAAACCTTTTTAACTCTATCTTTTTCTACAAAGAGAAGGTCTCCCACTGGTTGAAAAATGACAAACCATCCATGTATAATTTAATTTGTTTTGTATAATTTTACACAATTTTTAATTTGGAATAGAGACGCAAGTTTGCAAGACTTCTCAGCAAGTCTCTACTTTATTTGAATTTCTGCATTTTAGTAGTGCACAGCAGGATAAATACATGAGGAGTTTGTTTGACCTTTTAAGTAATGGAGATTGGGAGACTGGAAAAAAATATATCCATGAATAGTGCATGTTTCTATTCCTCTAGTTAAGCGGTCAGTAGCACTGCAGAGGGGCAGCTGATAACACCTGTGATGACAGTAACATACAGTGTGGACGTATGTCCTTTTCTCACATTGTTGCTGTGCCCATAGGTGACAATTTACTGCAGCCACCAGTGACTGGAATGAAATAGTAGAGGCTCATTAAAAAGCCCTTTTCAGACTCTCAGGTGAAAAACAAAACACTAATTCTCAGGCTACATTTAATTTACTATTATTTTGTGCCTTACTTTTTTATATATTTCACATTATCATCAATGAAGACAGAGGGTTAAGCATCATAAAGTATTCATATGAGAAAACTTGTGTGTTACATAGAGAATTTTATTCTCTTTAGATAATCTTTTAGATCTCTAAAATTTTAGAGTATCTTTTTTTATGTCCCAGTGGTCTACAACAGAAATTCTGAATCTTGTACACCAGTGTATTATCACTGAGACATAAAATGACAAAAGGCAAAACTGAGATTGCAGTGAGAGTTTGGCTGAGAAAGAAAGAAAAGAAAAACAAAGCAAAGATAGGATCAAATTAATATAGAACACAGTAAAATGTTGCTCTCACAGCAAAATATTGACAATTTTAAGGCATTTTATGGCTTTCAATTCATGTATCAAGCAAGGCCTGACTAGCACACATTAACTGTTCTGTACTGATACTGATTCCTCAAATTATGGTTAGTCACATGGAACTCTAACATGTTTAATGAACTTTTGTTCTAACTCACTCTTGCAAAGGAAAGTCAGCAGTTCATAATATTTTTTAATAAATCATTTCACCACTTGATTTTTATGAGAAAACACAGTGTATTACTTGGCGTAAGTGGTAGGATATTGTGCAATGCACAACAGAGTTTATACTTTGAGTCCATTGCAGCGTTCCAGCACATCCTCACTGAAGTCAGTGCTGCTGCACGGAATTACATCAGCCAAGGATCTGCTATTGAATTGAACTGCAAATTTAGCGTGTAACAGTGACAAAAAAATAAAAATAAAAACCCTATTTACAATGAAAAAGTAAGAAGAAAGGCTTGAGTCCCTGATTTTTTTAAAGAAGAATAATAATGATGCAACCTGCAATCAATAAGCTTTGTAGTTTCTGTCAATGTCAATGATTCAATCCTTGCTGAGACATACTAGGTTTTTATTTTGGGGAATTTTTCTTCTGTGTACCAGAGATACAGAAAATAATGTGGCGTAAGTGTCATGGAAGGGGCAAAGTGACATAACGAAGCACAGAAATACAGCATTCATCAGAGCTACATGGGAGACCAAAACGTACTACAGAAGCCTCCCACAAGCCTATTGTTTACATCAGCAGAAAGATTGACATAGAAAAAAAATAGAAAAAATTTTCAAATATTTTCTTTCTATTTTTTAAACAAGAAATTATGTTTGTTTTAATCAAATCCAAGCATCCAAGGAACTTAAGTAAAATCCCTCCTTCTGCTCCCAGTAATTTAAAAACTAAATAACTGTTCAAAGAAATAGCAAATCTTTTCCTCATCCCAGCTTCAGCAGATGCCAGTTTTTACAAGTTTCAGAGGAAGGTGCAAGAATTCCTTTAAAGGACACAGGCAAAATAATCTGCCGTAAGAGAATTTCTGCTTGGGAAAATGAATGTCATTTTTGAATGGTGCCCTCACTGAAAAATGATAGAACTGAAACCTCAGTCTATCCTTATGCATTATCTTTCAAAACATATATCTGACTTTGAATGAAAAATAACAATTCCAATACAGGGTATCAGTTAGGAAAAATATGTGAGTTTTTTATACTACAGTTTCCTTTACATGTTGGTGAGTTTCTGTCTGCCAGAAGATTATCTGCTCTTTGCACAACATATGTAATTTGACAGTTGTAAATTCAGTAACATTTTTCTTCTTGAGTGTTCATGGACAGGATACTGCACTTTCAAGAAACACTGGGAGACTAAAAATTAGAGGTCAGTGGGTCTGGTTGGCTGGAACTGAGGGGATATTCTATATCTAATTAAGTGTCTACTCCTGAGAGAATAATCATCTGTTGTTTCCACTGATCTGAAGATGTGACTTCTCAAGATATAAAGTCACTCCCTAAAAGCTGATATTAGTGGCTGTGACCCAAGGGACACTGGGTTCAGCCTCCTTGTTTTACAGGAGAGAATTGAAATTTGTATGATTCTGGATATTTTCCTTGGAGGTTTTTCTCTTGCATTAATCATTTTGAAGACTTCTGACCTGTCCATGTTGTCCATGGGATTTCATGGTGATAATAATGACATTCTGAGATTATGGTGCTCCCTGCTTAAAAATGTCTTAAAGACTCTTATTCCTGTGCTCCGGAGGTAGCTATGGTGAAAGGATGCTATACAGAGGTCTTGATACAAGGCAAATTTCTGCAGCAATCTGCAGAAAGAGGATTCAGTGGTCAGGGGGCAGAAATCTCCATCTTCATCTCTGACTAGCTGTGTGGTACACATTCTCCTTCCTGTTACCACGACTTTCTGTTAGTCCCAGACTGGGCTGGTGCTGAAAATCTGGCTTTCTTGATTGCCTCTAAATGAGAATAAAATACAGCATTCTGTTCCCAGAGATATTTTGCTTGAGTTGTTTTTTGTATTCTTGCTTTCACACTGAAAAATGATTATACTGACTTTTATTTCTTTCCATTGTGGGGTTTGCAAAACCTTTCATTGTTCTATCCCTGCAATAAGCCTGACATACATGAGCTGCTTCTCTTGATGGGCATTCTCTTGATGCACATATGTTTTTATGGCTACATGTAAAAGGATTGGAAGTAATGGGTATTGTCTAGTATAAAAATACTAGTTTGATGCTTGGTTTGCATTTTGCCTCATCAGTGGTGTGGTATCATAAAACCGGGCTTAGATTTTCCAATGAACTCTAGGCTTACAGTTCTGGAAACAGAAGAATGTATCTCTGTAGAAGTACCCAAAGATATCCCATAAAGCCACGAGCACAGAACTCGTTTCTTCCACAACCACCACAAAACCTGGGAGTAAGACTCTTCAGATCACTCAAAAAACCACTGATATCTTTGCCAAATCTGTTTTACTTTATAATTTAATTCTAGATTCAACAAACATAAAGGAAAGGCCATCAAATGTACTTAGGCTATGTAATTTACAATTAGAACATGCAACTGGTGTTTCACAGAAATATGGATGCAGTTATGTCTCTGGGCTGAATTGAAAGAACAAGCTTTGAAAACTTGCACCTGCAATATATATTTGCTGGATTTGTAGAAACTTTGTATACTGCATTACATGTACACAAAGTGTGTGTTCCCTAGCTATGATCCTCTTTTGAAACCTAGCTCCTAAACAATTTTGCCAAAAGAAATAGCTTTTGTGCTTTCAGACAGCCAGCATCTTATAAAACCAGGCAGATGAATGATGTTATGTGTAAGGGATGAATAAAAATATCAAAGATCTGAAATTCCAAACAGGCTCAATAGGCCAAGAAAACGTATTAAAATTCACCGCATAGAAAATAAAAGCAAATAACATCGGGGTGAACCTGAGCATTTAGTCCTCTACCAGAAACCAAAGACTAGTGACTGTTCCTGAAGCAACACGATCTCTGATTTTGCAGTCAAATTTCCTATGATTTTTGAAGCTTGTTGCTACACTGCCTTTACTCATTGACAATAAAAATATGAGCTCATGGTTGCAAAATTTTCTGCTGAATGGATATCTTTATTACTATTTAAGACAGGCAGCAACTAGAGCCTTACTGTTAAATTCTGGTGATTGAATTTGTGGGGAGGCTTTTACCATTGATAGCAGAAGACTAGGTTTTCATTCACAGGTTAAAGCTAGAAGGAAGTTATTAATATCTCAATCTCAATGCCTCCATGACTGAAATTATAGAAATGTATGCAAAAAATTTCTGCTTGAGTTAGCACCTCATAATTCAACTGCATGAATGTAATCCCTCCCTAAGTTATGTAAATGAAGGGATTGGATCCAGAATTAATCAGTAAAGCCACACTTTTAAACTTTTTTTAAGCTTTTAAACGTTCTCATGCCAGTAAAATATACAGGTGAAAATTTCCTGTTCTTCAAAGCAGTTGCCGGTTCAATCTGTTTTTACTTCTATGTATGCAAAACATAAATATTAATACTGGAATGAAAGATTTCAAAAAGTTATATCTATTTATGAGATGCTATACAAGTGCACAGGAAAAATAATACGATATACCTGATTTTAAACTGGAACTAGCAACTGACCATCAAAAAGAGTCATCTCACACACTTTACAAATCTGAAGGTTATTCCAAGTATGAATTAGTTATCTATTAGACTGCCTTCATGGTTCTCCTCCAAAGAAGAAATCATCTAGAATAAGATAATGTTCTCTTTGGAGATGCCTAAAACCCTTCCTTGACTCCTATGGTTTCTCAGGTGACTGGCTCACACATAATGCCTTACTTCTCTCTCACACTTGCATGATGGACTATTCTACATCACCAAGGAGCATCCCAAGTTAAAGACAAGAAGAAAAAATGTAAGAGACTGAGTAATATGAAAAGAGGAAACAAAATTGCAATTTCATAGAATTATGGAATCACAGAATGGCTTGGGTTGGAAGGAACCTTAAAGATCATCTAATTTCAAACCCCTTGCCAAGGGAAAGGTTGCCACTCACCCAATCAGGCTGCCCAGATCCCCATCCAACTTTGTCTTCAGCACCTCCAGGGATGGGGCATTCACAACTTCTCTGGGCAGTCTGTGCCAATTCCTCAACACCCTCTGAGTAAAGAGTTTCCCCCAAGCATCTAACCTAAATCTCTCCTCTTTTAGTCTTAAACCATTCTCCTTATCCTTTTACTATCAGACCGTGCAAAAAGGCAGTCTCTATCTTGGAGATTTTCCTTTAAGTCCTGGAAGGCCTCCATTAGGTCTCCTCAGAGCCTTCTCTTCTCCAGGCTAAACAAGCCCAACTCCTTCTGACTTTCTTTATAGGGAAGTACTTCAGACCTCTAATCATCTTCATGGCCTCTTCTGGACTAGCTCCAACAGCTCCATTGTCTTCTTTGTGCTGGGGGCCCCAGGCCTGTATGCAGCACTCCAGATGGGGCCTCAGGAGGGCAGAGCAGAGGGGAACAATTGTCTTCCTGACCTACTGGCTCCTCCTCTTCTGATGCAGCCCAGGATGCAGTTTGCCTTCTGAAGTTGGGACCCTGAACTTCAAAAGGAGTACTTTCATCAATATATTTTAAATGCCTTATTTAATCACAATATTCATGTTTCTTTGTTTGTTTTGTGTGTGTGTGTGTTTTGTTGTTTGTTTTTCTGTCTACTTTGGAAAAGAGTTATTTTAATACAACATGATTCTGGAAGCAGTCCTCACTGTTCCAATACATCTATCAAAAGAATGTAGGAAAGCTAAATCAGTTTCTGTGCCTCAGTCATATAAGTTACAGTCTGGATATGTATTAGAGGTCTTTATGATCTTACAGATGCTTCTACTATTAACAATCATTTCATAACTTTCCTTAATTCTTCTTTGTACTTTTTTTCTGTTGAACTCTAGATTTTCAAAATTTTCCCTTCTTTCTTTCTTTCTTCCTTTCTTTTTCTTTCTTTCTTTTTCTTTTTCTTTTTCTTTCTTTCTTTCTCTCTTTCTCTCTTTCTCTCTTTCTTTCTTTCTTTCTTTCTTTCTTTTTCTTTCTTTCTTTCCTTCTTTCTTTCTTTTTCTTTCTTTCTTTCTTTCTCTCTTTCTTTCTTTCTTTCTTTCTTTCTTTTTCTTTCTTTCTTTCTTTCTTTCTCTTTTTTCTTTCTTTCTTTCTTTCTTTCTTTCTTTCTTTCTTTCTTTCTTTCTTTCTTTCTTTCTTTCTTTCTTTCTTTCTTTCTTTCTTTCTCTCGTTCCTTTCTCTCTTTCTCCTTCCTTTTTCTTTCTTCTCTTTCCTTCTTTCTTTCTTCTTTCCTTCTTTCTTTTCTTCTTTCTTCCTTCTTCCCTTCCTCCCTTCCTCCCTCCCTCCCTCCCTCCCTCCCTTCCTTCCTTCCTTCCTTCCTTCCTTCCCATCCCTCGTCCTCTTTCTTTCTCAAAAAATATGTTCATGAACAGTAGTATAATTATTTGATCCCTTTTGACATCCAAGTACAGGATAGACTTAAATGTTCCCAGATAAAATCAGAAGTTACCAAGAATTTTTAGTTCTGCTTAGACATAACCTGGAGTTCACCAGCATCTGGATCTGCTTTGTATCTTGGTTCTGCCAGCAACACTTCATGTCTGGTAAATGGTCTATAGAGTCTCATGTATTCAAAGGCCTCCACATTTACGAAAGTATGCCAAAATAATTTGCTGTTGTACCTTCACTTACAAAAATTTGTAATGACGAAACATGGCTACAACAGGTGTTGTTTTAATACAATTTTTAAATATCTGTCATCTTGATAATGATTATAGTTATTAGCCATTGGAACAATTTCCACAGAGACAACTAGTCCCTGGAGACATCCTTCTAGTTATTTATCTCAGGACTGACATTCTTCCTCATGCATCTGCTCTACCTCAGCCAGGGACTGAAGGCTAGACTCAGATCACCCACTGAAATTCCTGAGTCAAACCACAGATAAGTGACCAAACAAGTTTTGGTCTTCTTTCTCTATGTAATCTAAGTCTTCTTATCTGACTGGCACTAATGTGTATCTGCTAAGTAGCTTAGACTGCAATAATTAAAAAAAAAGTAATAATAAATCATGGAAATATTTCTATATGGTATCACTAAGAGAAAGTAGTTATGTTTTGTTTCCATCTTTTTCTATTGTGAATCTAGCCAATAATTAACATCAGAAAAGTAAAACTGATAAAATCTTTTTTTTTTTTTTTTACACTGAAGAAAACTGTGTCCAATTTGTATAAATTCTACAATTTCTTTTAATCCAAGGCACAATTTTCCTTTTCACTTGTGTTTTCTTGTGAACTGAAAGAATCTGGAAGTATGCATTTATTTGGTAGACATAACCACTTCTAGCCATAAATATACTTTGTGCAGTTTGTTTTCAAAAGTATTCACTCATGGTAGCCTCTTTTCTATGGCTTCAGATTCTACACTCATTGCAATTATTGTCAAAAGCCTCTCCTTATTGAACAGAGAAACTCTGAAAGACAAAAAGTTAGTGCAATCTAACCAAGCCAATTTATACACCACATTTCATTTCATATAAGAGGGACAAGAAGACATCTACCCAAACCACAATATCAAATACTGACTCTTGAATGCACTGGCATCTGCCACATTTCATTTCAAGTTACAGTATTCTCGGCTGATAGAGTCACTGAATATACAAGCATTTTTATAGATGCACATGGTTTCAATGACTCTAAACTTATTAGTTTGTTTTTCTTTTTTTCTTTTCTTCCTTCTTTCTTTTAAAATAAAAAATAAAAAATTAAGCCATAGCCCTGAAGACTGAATGGCAGCCAGGCATAGCCACATCAAGAAAGGCTGCTGATGTAAACTGAATAAATGATTTCTACTGAAAGGAGAAATAAACAAAATTAATTAAAAATCTGTTTAGTTTGAATAAAATATATTTCTGTCAGATTCTGAAGGTAATTTTATTCAACAAGGAACACCAAAGTGTGGTCACTGTTTCGAGGTTATAATGCTGAGATGAATAGCACCTTTCATAACAGAGTCCTCAATAACCTCTGGACTTGATCCTGAAAATACTTTGTATGTAATTATGTTGGCTTCAGCTGTACTACTTCAGGGTGGGTTTCACTCACTTAACTTCAGATGTTTAGAAGTAGACATGTAGGCTCCCTCTGCAGTCAAAGAAGAGAGACAGAAAGAAAGCATAAGGAGGAAGTTGTGTTGCCTGATTTTTTTTTTTAACTAATCATTGCTTAGAGATCCTAATCTTGCTCTATTTTCTTTATAAGGAGCCTATATGATCAGAAATGTTCTTTGTAGGAAATAAATTTATTTGCAAATACAAATGCATTAGCGTTTGATGGCAAAGCCTGGCACCCATACACCAGTCAACTGATCTGCTCTAGTAGAGAAGCAATCAGTGCAATATTAATCACCACATTTAGTGTGGAATATACATTGGGAACAACAGATATTTCCTTTGGCTAGAAAACTGGCAGTCTAAAGGACATACAACTTAAAGAACATGCATGCTATAGTACAACTAAGCCTGCATAAAGCTATGGTGTGAACGGAATTAGTATGTGAGAACTCACTTTGTTTTATGGACCATAACCATAGCAATGGGATGAGAGGGCTATAGTTCCCTTCCAAACCAGCTCATTTTCTCACCCAACTTTGCGGGCAGGATTGAGTTGAGCTCTCAAAAAGAGTTCTGTCAAACTGTGAATTAAGAAAAAAAGCAAGAAAAACTTTTTGGGATTTGGTTTCCATTCTTTGGATTTAGATGCCTCACTAACCTCTACTGCTAGTCTAAGTTCTTTGTACAGTGAAACCCAAACTTAAAACTTTGAATTTTTCCTTCAGACCCCCATGATCCACAATTTCCATGAATTGATGCCTGTCTGCATTAGAAATTATAAGGTGATCTTCAAGTTCAGTCATTTTCCTTCAAACTCATTGCACAGGTACATCATGAAAGGATTTAAACAGAATACTAAAATAGAAGATGTAAACAAACGTACTATACAAAGCTACTGTATTCATTCTTCTGACAGTGCTGATAACTCTCAGATTAATTTTATAGTGAATTGGCCAGTAGTATATAATTTTAAGCAGCTAACAAAAGTCTGTCCTCACTGGTGAAGTGATAAAAAATACAATGATTACAGTTTAAGGGAGAAAAAAAGTATGCAATCAAAATATCATTTATTGAGTACAGTGAACATGAGCTGACATAATGTACACTGCAAATCATTATGGCATTTGGTTCCATTTAGCACTATTTTGTTTGCAAAGTGATCATCTACTGTTAAGATTTGCTCTAAAATGAATGGAAAAAAAATCCAAGAATAAATAATAAATAGGGGGTGTTTTGGAGAAAGCTATGTTTTAGAGCCAGAGAGAACATTTCTATCTATAGAACTTTTGCTTGGATGTTTGTCTTCTGTTAACCACAAGTACATATTTTCAGTAGAAAAAAGTAATTTTTGGGCATTCACAACGATTTGTTCATGCTAAGGATAAACAGAACTAGATATCCTGTGTTCTGAGATAAGAAAATACATAGAATCTTTTCTCGTAACAGCACTCATGTTTTATTAAAATGAAGGGATATTTTATTATTGCTACAGACATTGCTGAGGGGAACTGGAATTCTCTGGACACAGCTCAGAGCTGAATTTATTCCTACCCTTCCCTGCTTGATGCTGAAGCCAATAAATGAAAAGAGCAGTTGTTGCCATTCAGTGAAAGTGGGATAAGGCCTTAAAGCAATTAGTTCAACCACTAGTTTCACTGGGAGTAGAGACAGGAGATAGAAATGCCCTTCCATAGAAATACGGGAGAAATATAATTTTTATAAAGTCAGAAAACGAGTTTCAGTTAATTTTTCATGGAAATGAATTTCTTGTCTGACTCATAAAATACATAGCACTGCAGGACCTCAGAAGGCACTTTCCTTTCCAACCCAGGACATGTGGAAATACAGCAACCCTTTGTCTAGTCATGGTATTTATTTTGCAGAAACTAGATCCCAGCCATGATCTGTAGACAAGATTTTTATTCTTCCCACCATATCTGGGCCCGATCTCACTTGCACTGTACAGCAAAGCTTGGGCTAGAGTTGATGAAGATGGCTGCAGGCCTTTGGAGGACAGAGACTAAACACTGACAAGAAGGTGGCTCTGATGTGACATTATTAAATTTCTACCTAGGTCTGCCGAGCTAAGTTAAACATAGTGAACGCCAATGGAGTTTGAACATGTTCAGTAATTCAAGAACAGATCCTCTTACGACTAAATTTTGATAATTAGCCAAGAACTTGGCAGCAAGACAAAATGGGATATTCTGCTTTTACCTAATTATTTCAGGAAGGTTTTGTCTGCTTTTATGTGACATCTTCGACTTTTCTCTGCACCTTTTATAACCGTTTCCCTTTGCCTCTTTCTTTTTTTGGTACAGCAGCTCAGTGACGCTGGATTATCTTTTACATCTTATAGCAACAAACCAGGTGAGATCTGCTCTTATTTGGAAACCATAGGGCTCAGAAATGCCTTCCTTCATCCATTCTAATTCCCAGTAGGATTTCTTCTGATACAACCTACCCTGCCTGCTGAGCTTCTTCACAAAACTGTTAAGGCTGAAAGAGTTTTGACCTCTCTTTGCTCTGACTTTTTCTCGTTCCCAATGCTTTGAAGGCAGAACTTGAGATGATCAGGTGGAAACAAACAAGCAACAACAAAGAAAGAAGGGGAGTGGTGAGGAGCTTACAGAAGCACTGCCCTGCCAGTACAGGTTGGCATGTTTCATCACTTTACAACTTGACATAATAAGGATGCTGCTTTTCAGATACCTGGTTTTCTGTGATGACCTGCATAGAGAAAAAAAAAAAATATATATATATATATAAATATATATAAATATATTTAAAAATAAATAGTGCTAGGAACAAATCGTATTACAATTACAATATCAAGGCTCTGTCAAAGCTATATTACAAAGAAAGAAAAGGAGCATGTCTTTACTCTGGCTTTAAGGCTTGATAGGGTGGGAGAAGACCTGAAATTGATGTGGAATATTGTGCAGGTGATGCATTATTGTTACCAACACTAAAAAAACAAATATATTGTTCTTCTCCCAAATCCTGGGAGAAGGAGTGTGCTGGGAGCCTGGTCTTTCTCTAAGGGTTCCCACAGCAGTCAGCCTAGCTGAACAAGCACAGGCCAACAAGCAAACTCTGACTAATCCTGTTCAGATAAGACAAAATTCTGAGTTGCAAAAAAAGAAGAAAAACAGCCTTTACTTTCTGACAAACTGTAAGGCGGTAATTCAGCACCTTGCTAATACTATTCTTCTTATTATTAATTCTCTTCAAAACTCTTAGCTTTTAGTAACTTTATTCTCTCTATATGTAACCTTTACATACCCCTCCATCAATGAATATAGAAGCCATTGTTGTCAGTGGAAGTGTGTCTGCTATCTTCAAAGACTGATGACCCAGATTCTTGGACAATGTTGGAGTCCAAGTTTGACTGGATTACAAGTGTTGGACCCAGTCTGACAAACTGCCTAAGAAGTAGATGGTGGTGTTCAGTGCCTGTGTCCTTCTCACACGTCTGGTGGCTGAGTCACAAATATAAGTAACTGAGGTTGAGTGGAAGAGGTAGTTTCCACACTCATCTGATTGCCCCCCCTGCCAACCCATCCTTCCAGAGGCTTCTCTACTTGTGCGTGAGTCGACCTTCACATGAAGCAGCTCTTTCACTAAATAAATTCATAATCCAGGTAAGGAACAAGCCAAATAAAGAAGGTGCTCCATGTTTGGTACTTTCATCTCTGCTGCTTGGGCTGAAAACACTCTTCAGGCCATCCATGTTTCTGTTACTATCTTCAGAAGGATTATTGGCACTCAGCATAAAAATAAATGCTTATAGTGTAGCAACTTGTTGCTGCGTCATTTTTCTGCTGTAGCCTTCACTAAGAGACCAGCTATCTGCCTTGGCAATTTATCTTAGATGAAAATACTTTTCTCTGCAATATGCCAGTTTGGCATGACAGTAACTGGATAGTGTTCAGACTTAAGATCATGCAGAAAAGTACAGGAACAGAAAGTAACAAAAGCAACTCACCTCTCTTCACAATTTTATTCATTTGCTAAAGATCTATTTGGTCATTTAATTCATGCTTGTGAGAGAAAAAAGAAGGCAGATATCTGATGTTCAACTTCTGCTCTTTTATGAGCTGTTCTGCCTTACAGGAAATCTGAACAGTTGCCTGAGGTATTGGGTGTGGACTTTGGTCTTAGGGGAGAATCCAATAGGCTATAAAAGTGAAGAAAAAAAAATAAAAGGAGATAACAGATTTTTCAACTTTGTGTTTGTAAGAATGTGTTGATTACATCTTCCACCCAGCGGTCAGTCAGTCTCCCTTCTGCAGGAAAAACAAAGTCATCATCATCACCCTCACTATAATCACCAATCACCACATCTTCACAATGTTGAAAAGAACTCCTCCTATTAAAACTTTAGCCAATTTCTGTAAATTTGGCAGAAATTCCTATAACGTTTGGGGTGCTTCTAAAACCCTGTAAGGGGCAAATGCAGCCCTGGTCGAAAAAGGTCACTCAGAAAGGCAGCACTGGTGCAGTGAGAAAGGTAATTTTTCTTCTAATGACTCCCAGTAAAGCTGTACTTACCTACGCTTGAGATTTTCTGTATGGTGGTTTAAAATGCAGCGCCATAACCAATTATTTAAAATGACACTGTGAAGATGGCAAATATTTCCTCCTCCTGTGTCCATGGCATGACCTTGGGTAGCCTTGTTGTACTGCCTTAGTAATAGAACAAGCAGCCGCGTTCATTCTGTGCTCCCTGCACGGAAATTTGAACTTTCTCCGTTTAAATTCAGCAAACAGCCACAAGAGGGCATCTTTTTTCTTGGTTTCTTCAATAAATAATGAGCTTCATTATTTCACAAATTCTTTTGTAGAATTCTTGAATTTTCTGTTATTTATTCATGTGTTCTCATGATCTGCAAGAAAAAAAGCAGCTCCTAAAATAAAATCACTTCCAAAAAGGTTTTCATTTACACTTCAGTGACTGCAAAATGCTTCCACAAATGGGCAAAGAGAACATTCCCGCTGATTTCTTTTTCACTTGAGTCTGAAATATCTCCAGCACACGGAGCAAGTGGCACTATCCATCTTTTTTTTTTTTCTTTTTACCAGGACTCACGCTTTCAGAATACATCAAATTATATAGTTCCAATGAATGCTTCAAAATTCACCAGGGATTTTCCTTCCATCAACCTGCTCCTCATTTTCTCTTTGCTGAGCTTCTTTGGTTCCAAAAAACAGATCTTAACAAACTGTCTGTGATGATCTAGGAACCAGGTAAAGTGCAAGAATTATTCTACAGGAAACAAAAATGCAAACTGGGCTCTAATCTGCATCCTACCCATCCCAATGGTAACTGTGTTAAATCCAAAGATTAAAGCATTGGAAAATTTTACTGATGATAATCAAATAAATATGGAAAATCAGATATAAAATCCCCTTTTGAAGGCCTTAAAACAGCAGAAGTCAAAGGCAACTATGGAATAACCTGTCTGAGATTTGCTCTGTTTATTTTGTGGGAGCATGAGGCACATGTAGACAAGCAGAGTCTGTGTATCTCTGTGTACAGAACTTCTAAAAACAACACCAGGCTGGTACTGTTTAAAAAAAAAAAAATTAAAAGTGTAAAGTGTAAAGCTGGCTTTGGATAAAATTGTCTTTAAAAAACATATTTAGATTCTATGATGTACACCCAGACCACCCATCTGACATGGATGATAGGTGAGGGAGAAGTACTGCTGAAATGAGTAACATGATGGAAACTCCAATTTATTCCTCTGGACTTCTTTGATTCTGCTGTTATTTCATGGGAGCGACTGTCGAGGTCTGTTCTGCAGCCATGCCGCCAGCTGAAGGCTTTCAATCTGAGCTCTTCATTGAGGGAAACACCATTTTTGAAAGAGCCCCAGTGTGCCCTGTCTGGAAGTGTCTGATGTTATCTGTGCCATGTGTTCAGCGGCTCTCAGCCTGTGGGCAGGAAGGCTCTTCCTTGGGCAGCCGCAGAAGGAAATATGTTGGAGAGAAGGGTTTGGTGTGGGAGTGGGTTGGTCCAGGAGAGAAATTCTCTCTTAGGAAGTGGTCTGCAGCATGCAAAAGCTGGAGAACCACTGATGTAGCACATTCCATGGGCAAAAAATAAATGCAAAGGGAGATAGATGTATCCCTGGCAGCTGCAGCTTTGCACATGAGCTTCTGTCCCAGGAGACGGCGGAGTCACCGTCCCCGGAATCGTTCAAGAAATGTGTAGATGTGGCACAAAGGGACATGGTTTTGTGGGCAGTATTGGTGGTAGATGGACGGTTGGACTAGGTGATTTTAGAAGTCTTTTACAACGTTAATGATTCTATGGTTCTTGTAAACATGCACCAACCCCTATAGCACTGGGCCACTGCCCAGCTGTTTTCTCCTTATCAGAAAGTGAGCTGAGCTCTTTCTTCCTTTTTTTTTTTTCCCCTCCACTCCGTCTGCCACTCAGCAAGCTGCATTTCAGCTCTAGCAGCATTGTGCCATGGGAACAATGTGTGAGGACCTTAAGATGTTATGATACGGACCAGCATCTGTGCAGGATCATCACAGTATGAGGGTGAGACACTCCTGTGCCAACCCAGAGGGCTGTGATTCTGTGAGCACAAGTGAGTTCTGTGGTCGAAGGGAAAGTGCCGTGAACGCAGGGTCCCTGTGTGCCCGGTCTCAGCCTGCTGCTGCTGTAAACCATGCGTGTATGCACCGCGCTGTTCCGTGGAGCAATTGCTTCGCGGTGGCCGCGGCTGGGACAGACTCCGGGAGTAGCAACAGTGGGTGTGCGCCTGGGCTGGCGGACACACGCACACACACACGCGCGAGCAGCCCATTTGCTGGAGCGGTGTGCATGTGCGTGCGAGGGTGTGGAAAGGGGTGGCGGGGATGGAGGAAGGGAAGCCAGGGGAAAGTCTGACACTTCGCGCAGAAGGAGCGAGACCCTCCGCCGCCGCCGCCGCCGGGGAGGAGCCCGCCCGGCTCGCAACGCCTCCCGATCCCGATCCCGGCACCGGCACCGGCCCCGGCCCCGCACCGCGCTCAGCCCGCACCGCGCCTCCGCTCCGCTCCCCGCAGGTACCACGCAACCCCACCGCTCCGAGCCGCGCTCCGCAGCACTTTTCCTCCGAGAGAGAGGTGCAGGTGGGGGAGAAAGTGCATGGGGTCTCCTTCTTGGTTCTCCCGGAGCCTCCGCCCGGCTCGGGACGCCTGGCACCTGGCGGCGGTCCTGGGCCACCTGCCCGGCTGTCAGCGAGGGGGTGGGAGCCGCGGTGAGGGGCGCTGCCCGCGGGCAGTTCCTCCGCTTTGCCCTGGGCGGGGTGGGGCTGAGGGGTCGGAGAGAGTGGGTTGGAGTTTGGGGGTTAAAGGCTGTGATGCGGAGGGAGAGGGGTTTGATCCCGCAGCACCGGCACCCGTGCGTCCGCTTCTGCTTTGCATAGGTGTCTCAGGGTGATGCAAAGGGCAGAGTTAGCCCGCAGCCATCAGGGAAACTGTTGCGTGCTGGAGTGGTGGCAAAATTCCTTCTGTCTCACATACTCCTCCGGCACTGCCTTGAGTGCAGCTCTGCCGGACGTGTCCATCACTTGGAGCAGCAGAGCACCTGGTGGCCTGGGCTGCTCAGTGGAATGAGATTGTTTCTCTTTTGGCACTGACAGCCGCTCCTTTGCTTTGTGCAATAACACAGAGGGTGGTAAAGCTCCTCGTTTTGCAGTATTACAAAATGAAAGTTGTTGCTTCTAAAGGGGAAACATTCCCGGGTGTGTTAGGTAACTGGTGGCTGCGTACTGAGCAAGCACAGAGCAGCCACCTATGCTTCCTTAGAAAACACTTCACTTTGCTTTGAGATGGGAAAACTTGTGCAAGAACAATAGGGATCGATGGGGCAATCTGACCATGAGCAGAGAGCACCGTGCTGAGAAATCAGCAGCTCTACCCTGCATCTGTGGCTCTGGCAGAGGCCATGAAGATGCGGGCTACAACTTTCACAAGGTTTTCAGCATGTCGCTTTTGTTTTTTTTTCCTACTAACTTGTAGATCTAGAGAATAGGCTAAAGTGAGTTGAGTTTGCTGTTAGTCACTGGTATGTGATATGGCACAATATTTTACTACTGTTTTCAAAGCCCTCATTAGTGTAGTTGATCTGGTCGTCATCTCCTGCAAAGGTTGTAACAGCCAAAGTCTTTCCTAATTTTGTGAAAGCTGGGTGTCTAAATATCTTTCTATGGAGGATTTTGAGTATTTTAAACTGTTATTGTAAGCCTGCTGCTGGACAGAGGTACCCAAGTTCTGCAGGTGTCACACTTCCTTAAAATTTCCAAGACACGTCCTGCTCTGAGATGCTTCATACATAGCAGCATTTCAGCCTTGATCAGGCAGAGCAGCTTGGCTTCACTTCTGTTTGAACTTTATTTTGGCTTCAACATCCAGACTAGCCTGAGATCCAGGAACTAAATTTACTTTCCCTCTCCTTACCACTGGATCACTCCAATGGGGGTTCTCAGAGTTAGGTGAATGGAGCGGACTCCCCATTAGGTGCAGTGCTGAAGCATAGAAATGTGCTCCAAATCAGGCAGAAGTCTCCCTCAGTTGGTATGAGGGCTCTGCACATGGCGTGCTTTAACCAGAAATGGAAATAGAATCTTCACCAGTACCCTCTGCCATGTGTCTGCAGTTGCAATAGCTGATATAAGATGCTCTCAGGACAATAATCCCAGGAAAAGAGAAGTGCCCACAGTAGTTCTGAATAAAATGAGTAAACATCAGAAAGACGTAACTGGCTTGGTGGGTTGCTGCAGTTAGGGTCCCTTGAAGAGCAATACCTATGTTGGAGGCCATCCTCCAGTACCAACATCCACCTGCTTCTCTCCAGCTGCTGCGCTGTCAGCAGAGCTTCCGAAACACTCTTCATAGCAGCTCTGATCTCATCTTACTTCTCAGTGTTTCCTGTTTTTTTCTGTTGTTTGCTTTTTTTTCCTGGGGGTTGATGTTTTCACTGTGTTCGTTATACAAGTTATACTGCACCCTTGCAAATCTATTCAGATTTTGCAATTGAATTAAATGAAAAGAGTCCCTAGGAAAAAAAAAATATTTTAATTAAGCTGGAATTTTAAAGGGAAATTGATGTTGTTCATTGGGAAAGAGCCCTTTAAAGTGTTTGAGGATGTTGCGTCGTTATTACTCAGAGATTCAATACTGATAATTAAGCAAATTAGCACTTCTATAAAAAGCCAAGCCAAAGCATGAAACAATTCCAGCAAATCCTATCCCTACTTTGGTCCTATCAGTAGCGGTACACTCAGCATCTCCTCCCCTGCTCCATCACACAACAAGTAGAGGTATAACTGCTCCAGAAAGTCAGAATCTTTATGATTTATTCAGCAGAGTCATAATTTTGGAGATTTGCTCTGTAAGAATGCTGTCAGCTTGAGGTGGCATGACATGATATATTTCTGGATTCTTTTTGAAACCTTGTTTTATGCTTTCTCTTTTCGTTTTACTGTTATAGAAGTTTGAAATCTTTGGTGTTTCTTCACCATTTAGCACCGCAATGTAGACATACTGGTTACCTGTGGCTCTGGAGGGGCTGATTCATCAGCTGGGAATCAGCTGGATTCCCAGCACATACCGGCGTGTCTTTGGCTAAAACCCCTAGCGCTGGAATTGGCCACCGAGCCACCTCTGTAGTCTTTGAGGTTTCCTACACGAGGGAATCCTTCACTGCTGGTTAAGCAGGCTTTCCCACCGAGCTCTCCTGGCAGGGCAGCCTGCGGGACAGCCAGGGCTATATTTGGCCCATTGTCTTTTTAACCCAGGGAAAATGCTTGAGGTGCACACTGAGTGTCCTTAGATCAGATCGGTGCAGTGAACGTGTGATGTCTTTGCTTGCCTTACCTTCTGGACTTTCCCCAGCTGCAAACAAGCAAGAGAGAGGCTCAGAGCAAAGCCATGCCTGAGAGACAAGGAGCATGGTGGCTGTATTTAGGCTATGTGTGAAGCAATTTTTTTCTCCATGGGTGTGCTATTTATATCTTTTTTATAGTGCTGCCCCTCTGTCATGCGTAACAATCTCCCCTCCTGCCCCAATATTTCTGTCTGGGTCTCATGTATTTCATAAACTAAACAATGGCAATGAGTCAGAGCTTAAATTATCTCTATATAAATCTTTAGCCCTTTTATCTTCCCCTGTGTGTTCAGAAAGGCACCTCTTTGGCATTGTTATTTTTCACATCCTAGGGGCACGCTGCATGCATATCCACTTGTTATCTGACAGTGAGTGATAAAAAAAAAAGAAAAAAGAAAAAAAGCCCTTATTTTTGACGCTCCCCAGCTTAAATGGAGCCAACGTCATATGGAGCAAATCCAGGATGAGTCAGAGAGCAGTGTTGCGCTCCAAAATTCCAGTTTGCGTTACAGCTGGGAGGCAGCATTTAGCATCATGTGGATTTATTTTCTTTTAACGGGAACTCCAAAATAATTTATGGAAGTCATATAGCCTAATGGACAGAACAGATAACAGTTAGCCAAGAAGAACCTGGATTCCCATCTGGGTTGAATCATTGACTCAATTTGACTATCAGCGTGGTGGGTGTGGTATTCAGGCTTAGAACATTATCCTGACCTTAACTAAATCATTGCACTTCCCTACAGCGTAACTGGAAAATGCGATTAAGGTTCAGAGCTCTACTGGTACCTAACAGTTTATCAATAGTCAGCTTCTCTAGTCGGACTGAGTGCAGTGCATAACAGACATTTATCTGCAGCCTTAATTCGCAGGGGGAATCCTGAATTGGTTCAGAGTACATGTGGCTAAAGATAAATTTCTGCTGCAGAGCTTCTGTGTACATGGAGACCTGTAACTCATGAGGACATTCTCCACTGCATGGATTCGCACATACATTACTCAGCTTTCAGTAACACATAACTTTTTTGTACATCTATGCATTTTTTTTCTTGCTGTGTTACTGTAAACACAGAGTCATGTGAGCTTTTCCTTTTGATGTGGTCAGTCTAAAAGCTAAACAAATATCCCGAATTAAACAGTTTCCAATCTAGTTGGTCAGTGAATCAGGAGCCTTGCTGGAAGCAGATGCAATGCAAGAGAAAAGAGACTAAAAAGTTCTGTAACCTGTGAGCATACCCAATAATATACAGCTTTCCTTGTTGTTGTTTTGTTATTTTTTTTTTCTGAGAGGGAGTAGGGAAGTTATCCATTTTCCTGGAATGTCTCCTTCTAAAAATCCTGAAGACACTGCAGCCATTTCTCTGATCTCATCTTGCGTCAGCATAACTCAGGACTAAATGCATTGGGAATAGAAAGCCTAGGATTAGCTGAAAGTTATACAAAACTGAGGCTGCCATGAAATGAAAGACTTGCGCCTGTTCGCAGTTGCTCTGTTTTTAGTGACTTCAAGGGACTTAAGCACGTGTTTAAAGACAGACTGCTGTGTGAATGTGCTTTTGAAAGAGGCACTTTCCTAGAGTCTAAATCTAGAGTGAGATCAAGTCTTTTAAAAGTTAAGTGCAGTCCTGAGGGCTGATGTGGCCAAATATTCCAGCATAATCTTGGCCAGAGCTTTAACAGTTAGAACAGCTAGATCTAATGGTATGTGCCTACCTAGCTTGTTATATTCCCCTGGAATTTATCAATGACACACTGCATATAATTGTGGTTACTTTTTGACCGTATGAAATCCTTTTTTGGTTTTGCAAGGGAAAGATTGCAAAGAGGGAGAATGTAAAAAATTCTTTCTCAATCCAAAGCAAAAAAGTTGCTTTTTTTTTCCACAATGAAGAATTAAAACAATGTCTGTTGCTCTCATGCTTAACATCAAAATCTCTGCTAAAAAATAGTAAGAAGAAATATGATGTATTTTGCATATGGAACTTATTCCCTGTAATTTTATAATGCACATATGTGAGGCTTTATGAAGACTTATTCTAAAAGGCTTTAAAAGAGTGTAATAGAGGAAAACTGTGTTCATAACATCCTTTGGAATCAAAAGGGCTAAACAGTTATATTTCAAGAGAGTAAATAAATAAAATAAAGGGGCAGTGACAAGTAGTGAAAGACTCTTTCAGTCTTCTCTTTTCTCCAACATTCACAGAAAGAACCGGCTTTGAACATAAGCTTACCCCCCTACATTTCTGACTTTCTTCACATTCTGTGTCGTTTCAAGGTGTAACATCCTATGTCCGTTCTCTGACTTCTGAAAGATATGTTGCACCTGTGTATAAAATGCAAATCATTTATTTAATTTTAGCACTTTTTTTTTTAAAAGCCAGTGCCCTAGAACCTTTGTTAGAGATGTAAATAAATCTTCAAAGCTACTGTAGTATGTGCTACTAACAATGTGATTGTGTGTTACGCCTTTGAAGAGCGTTTAATACCAATCAGAGACGCAGTTAAGGGCTTTATTAGCATCTGTTTTCCAAATTTCTTAAAATCCTATGTTTAGCAGGAAGTGTACATGAAGTATGGCTAGCCGTTATTACTTCTGCTTACATAGTCTGCAGAGTCTGTTGCAAAGCGGTGAACCTTTTCTTATTCAGAGAACTTCATATTAATTTATTAGTGATATTGATTAGTGATATTGGTCCCAGCCTGTCATGATGTTTCCAGTCAGTAATGAAAATTCTCTTGTGTTGAGCATTGGTGATGTATCTAATCAAACAAACAAAACCCACTTACAACCATAATGTAGGGCAAGAGTCAGAGAGCACAAAAGACTATAAGAGATGTGGGTTCCTTGAGGAGACAAGTAACAAAACCTGTTTTATTTAGTAGAATAAACAGAGGTCTCAGCCTGTTTTTCTGTTGTTGAATGGTAGAAGCGTCGGGGCAAAGTTGAATTTGTAATGGCATTATGAGATCCCCTATTGTGAAAGATAAATAGCAAATTTGACCTAATGCCCCAATAGAATAATTACATTGAATTAACTTGACTTTTGGTTCAAGTGACCTCGATTTAGCATATTAATTTCTGATCAATGCAGCGTCAAAGAGTCCTCTTTATTCTGGGGATGATATTCTAGAGGTACAAAGTCTCCACATGAACAAATCTGGAATTTTTTAATCCGTGTAATACTTTGAGTCAGAGATTCGAAGCCTTTGTGTTTCTACTGGAACAGAACTCTTGTCTTCAATAGGAAAAAAAATCTGTTAGAAGAAATATTGTGCAGAAACAGAGGTTTACCAAGAAAGAGAAAACATAATTCAGTTTTATTCATCTTTGGAGCAGACGCACCCATTTTTACTTGATCTTTGTATGTCTCAGCACATTAAAAGTAAGACATTGCTATCATCTAATTTGCTAAAGGCATGATACTGTAAGTCACTGATCTGTAGGAATAAGCCAATTCAAAGAACAGAAATCCAAGCATAAAGGGTAGGTAATGAAAAACATATTTTTATTATCTCTATTCCCTTCCTAAAATTGAAATGTAAAATCATTTTTGGTCATGAGTTTTTTGTCAATGGATATTTAGATTTGCATATCTCCATTTCACTTAATAAAGAGACTTCTTGAAGAGGATCCTCAAAAGTAGTCCCAAGTAAGGAGTTCCATAGTGATCAAGTTTATTACAGGAAAACTACTCACAGACTGAACATGCCCCATTAATATAATATACTCAGGAGCTGAGGGTCAAACTTCTGCTATGGAACAGAAATAAAACTGCTGCACTGAGGAAGTGGAGAATGTCCATGGGAAAGGTGGCAGCACAGAGAAATCACTGTGTTGCATAAAAATAATGATATAACAAGCTTCATCTTCAGCTGGTGTAACTCAGAGATGCATAATTGAAATTAGTGAAGTGATATGTAATAGCTAAGGGCAGTCATATATCTTCAGAAGGACTGAGTAGCTCTGAAAGCTGAAAGAAGAAATCAGAATAAGCTGTATACAATGAAAGCATTTAGGGGAGTAGAGTTGTAAAGAGAAGCCAGAGACTGAAGTTCTGAGCAGAGCTGTTGCTTCTTGTGCACTGACTGGGTGATTGTGATGGGATTCCTAAAAGCCAGAGACCTGGAAATGGGTAGGTCTTCTGTTTTCAGTCTGAGGGAGAACTTGGGCACACTTGGAGCCCAGTCTGGGTTTGCAAGTAAGGTGCACAGAGCAATGCTTTTTTTCAAACACCACAAGCACTGAGCAGCTTGGGATAATCACAGATTTGTTGTACGTGCACCCAGTAGACCAGGTGCCACAGGGGATGCGTTGCAGATTTAAGGCTACATACAAAGCCTTGGTACAGCAAAAGGTAGGTTTTATATTGATGTCCAACACCGAATCTGAGTGGCTGGAGAGGCAGTTAAGGTCATAAATATTTGTTACGAAACAAATCCATTGGCTAAAATGATTTTAATAGACAACAGTGTTTTACATTACTGCCTGAGTCATTGTGGTCTCCCAGTCTGTTGTTTTATATGATATATAACGTTCTCAGAACAGAGTTTTTCTCAGACCTAATGAAATCCAAGGTGTTTATTTTAAGACTCAAGTTTTTGTTTTTTGTTTTTTGTTTCTTTTTTACATTGAACTCTGTCTTTTTTACATTGAATTTTTTACATTGAAGTTTTAAACCTTTGTGGAAAAGCTGACTGGAAGTAATATTTGGAAGGTCAGTCCTGCCTAATTGAGGAAGGAGTGAGAGAACTGATGTTTCTAAGAGAATTACTAACACTATCTAGGCTTAAGTGTCTTGTAGGCCCTCTTTCTAGAAGAAAAAATGCATTTAACTATGCTGCACTGTGCTGTCCGTCTTTTAAAGATGAGTATCTTGGGTAATACTGTTTGCAGTGTTCAGATTTATTCGGGAGTTATAACTCTATGGTTATAGCCCCATAGTGACATCTACAAAAAGCAGACATATATTATCTCATAAAGCTGCCTCAGCTTGAATTTTATTTTAAAAAAGTGTCTGTGGCAAAGGAATATCTTTCCCAATATGACACCCAGACAACATGTACCTTTCAGTGAAATTAGGGGAGTTTTCACATGGGAAGAATTTGTACCTTTAGATCAAATCAGTATAGACTGCTCATACTGAAGACTGATTAAACTCACAAAATAAAATATATGTGATGGAGGAAATGATACACTAATATTATGGTATCCCTCTGAAAATCACTACATCTGCTTTTATTTTTTTTTCTCCCTTAAGATTTATACTTGTAACTTACAGATGACTATTATGCTGTGCTCATGAGCCTGAAGCTCCATGAAGCTGAAGTCCTTTTCTTCCTGTGCATTTTCCGTAGCTCACTGCTTTCCTAAAAGGCAATACAAGCACTAATATGCAAATGATAACACAGAGACTGATTTCCTCAACAATGCTTCAAGTCAGATGCTTGCTGTATGGATAAATTGTTGTGCTTTGGCTCTTAACAACAACAGCTTTTCTTTTTTCTTTATTTGTTGCTGTTGTGCATTGATGTGTAAGGATGAAAAACAAATACACAAAACACTACTAAAAGCTCAAATGCCAATTTCTGCACTTTTTCAGAATCTGACAGAAAAGCAGGAAGTGCGTGCTGCAAACAGTGCAAGGATCTTGTTCCTCTTAATCCCAAACATTCGGCTTCAATGCCAAAAAATACAAATAAAAAAAGAAAACAGAACAAAATGGTTATATTCAGTTTAACACCTGAGGTCAGATTCTGCTGGTTTGCCAAGCTTTGTGCTAGGGCTTTTCCATTGCCCTGGACCAGTGCTGGCTGCCAGTGTCCTGTGGCATGGTTGGTCTCTCCTAGCTGGAATTGCCCATCCTCACCTCTTCTCTGCAGCGTGGCTCTAGGTGATTTCCAGCCATAGGACATTCTGCTCCAGTCTCCAAATTCTGCTCCCCTCTGCAGTTTAATCTCTTTCCTACTGCAGTTTAAATCTGTTTTGAGCCTTAGTAAAAAATCCGAGTGCATTTATGATGTATCCTGTTAATTCCCAGAAGTGATTCCTACAGGATGAAGAATACTTCATTCCCCAAAAGTACCTCTGCTCAGCAGCAGTCTTGCTTGTGTAGTGTTAACTCAGACAGATTTCAGGTTTTGTGTCAGATTTTCATGGCAATGGTGAGAACGCCTTTGTTTGTGATATCATTTATGCCACTGATACCATAGGCATGGCTGTTCTGGTCTTGGTCAGTGCAAGCTGTATGTCTATTTTTAGTCTCGATTATCAGCCTGTTTTAATGATAATAAAATCTGCCTTAATGACTGACACAACAAAAAATGCTCTATCTATCCGTTCTGTCCTTTCATTCCTTCCTTCCCTTCCCTGTAAGCAAGTTAAATTCCACGTAAGTGATGTGAGAAGAGCATTTTGGAAAGTGTTCGAATTCATTATGCTTTGTTTTCCATGCAGGAATTTACATGACACAAAGGAAAGTGGGATCTGACACCTCCAAGATAAACTGTTAGACTGACTATGAAGTTCAGCGCTGATATTTATAAGTGAAATGACACGTTATGCCAGAATAACTAGGACACAGTGACTTCAAATAAAAGTAATGTTGCTATCTTTGGTGCAAGTGTCGGCAGAGGATGCCATGGTCCCTTGTGATGTCCTTGGGGAACTCTTACAAGGCCTTTTCAGTAGGCACTGTAATATTCCTACTGTCTGTTTTCATTCTTTTCTCAACCAAGTAGAATTTTGTGTCTTGGAAGGCTTGACACTTTTTAGGTTGTGCCATCTCTCTTCATTCATCTTTGAGCCTCATGGGAGAAGAGGTGTGAAGACAAGTAGTTAGAAGTTGAAAGTGTGGTGCTGGAGGATGAAGAAATCCATGACAGTGCAAACAAATGTTGAGTAGATCCACCAGAGGCCGTTATAGGTGTTACGTTCAGAAGGATCCAGAGATCCTCAATCACTGTCTCCTGTGTTTTCTCCTAGATCTGTACCTTTTTTTTTTCCAAATTGTTTTATTAGATCCCACTGATGGCGTGTAGTCTGAGCTTCAAATACATCACGTTATGGAAAGCTTTCCAGGCTTTACCTGTGTATGTGCCACTACTCAGAAAGAAAACCCACTTATACTTCGGAGGCAACAGCAATTTCTCATGCCTCTTTCTGCACATAATCCAGATGAAGATGTGGCTGCAGTCCTGTGGTTTTCTTTTCTTGTGTAGCTGTAATTTCCACCTCCTGCCCTTCTGTTGGGCTGGCAGACAGTTCCAAAATAGGCATTTGAGGTTTTGGTAGTGTTTGCTGCTGAAGTACATATTCTTCATTCCCTGCAGAGATACAGTGGTGTGTGAGATTCTCTGATTTGTGTATAATTTTGAAGTAGAGCGTTCCTCTTGTGGTCCACATAGTGTAGTTTGGGAACCCTGAAGCAGAACAAATATGTTTCCTTGTTCTAAAACTAGGTGGTTAGACAAAACTTTCTTATTTTTTGTGTAGGATGTTTATCTGTTTCAATTTCAGAAGACAAATACGGAAATACGATAGAATTGTAGAATCTCATATTCTTGATGTCTCCAGATACTTAACTCTGTCTGGACAACAAGCACTAGCCTTTAAACAACCTACTGGATTCAGTGTTAGGGTAAATGTAAAAGGTTCTGTGGTCTGTTTAATACTTGTTGGTCAAATGTCCCTATAGTAATCTAGACTGGAAAACCATTCACAATTATTCAAACGTCTTATTTTAAAATTGTGGGATTCTTTACCTGTATGTTTCCAACAAGCTGTCCATACCTTGTGCTTACCGTCTCTGAGCATAAAACATAGATTTTATAATGATTTGAATTTGATATATGATTGTTTTGATTAGCTGGAGGTCAAGGCTGCTGTTGTGGAAGGGGAGAACCCACACTTGCGTAGTACCAGAAACATTTTTTATCATGTCATTTGTTTGGATAATATGAGACTGCCACCTCTCTTTACCTGCAGAAGTTTGCTTTTCTGTTGCACCATACTGAAATCATTTTTAAAAAATTGTCAACACAGGTAAAATAAATAGAACCTACTTTACAAATCAACATTTTACCCAAGTGCGAGTCCCAGGAAGGTTTGGGACTTAGTGTTCAGAAGTTTTCCCCAGAATCATTCTGAGAAGCAAGTATCGCCCAGTACTGAAGTCTGCTCTGGTCTGATAAGGTTTGTCTGCATGCGGAAGTCAACATACAGTTAAGCTAGAGTAACTGTACAGAGTGGTATCTTCTCCACACTAACTCTCTGCATGATCAGTCACAGGGCGTATGTCCTAAGTCTGCTTTCAAAGTGAAGTAAGCTGCTTTCTAATTAAAAGACTTAAAATATACACTTCTGCATGATATGTCAGCAGAGTAGTCAGTATGCTGCTGATGAGACCCTTATTCTACATGGACTCTCTCTTGTTGACAAGCCCTAAATATTTCAGTTTTAAGGTCTTGATGAGTTGCAAGTGCAACAAACAATAATTGTGCCAGTACTGTGATAGTGCCTAGACAGTACTTGTTAGGATTCTCACTGAAATGATTATACTATTTTCAACGATTTTAGCAAAAGCTCTAATATTATGTTCAAGTGTTTACTTGTTCCACAATAATGCCTAAAAATCCAACCTAGAATTTTTTCCTCATTCTGTTATCACCAGTATTAGCATCCAAATAGAGTTTAGAGAAGGACAATAAAAATGGAAAGGGAGGCTTTTAGTCAGGTTTGATTTATGAGGAAAAGTTAAAGGATTTAAGCGTGCATAGCTTGTTTGAGTTTGACAAAGAAGAAGACATGACTGTAAATACTTCAGAAGTTTAATTCCAAAAACAGCAGAGGATTTGCTTAATGTTAAGGACATTCCAAAGGTTAGCATAGCAGCTCAGGAGACCTGGGGTTAATTCCATGGCATATGTCCTTGGGCAAGTCATTTCTGCTTAGATCCTAGCAAATTCCTAAAGGCACCCAACTGCCACTTCTTTGTCTACATCTTTGAATGTTAGTCCAATGATGCTGAAAAGTACCTAATTTAGACAGTTAATTTGCTAAATACCTCTGTAGGTCTAGATTTTGTCCCCTACCTTCTTCAGCTATATATGTCTGTAAATGGGTAAAAACTACCATATGTCATAAAAAGAGTGTGAGAATAATGGATTTGGAAAATATGGCTATTCAGATGTTGTGACAGTGGGAGCCATGCAAGTACACCAAGTAGAAAAGCTAATTAAGATGGGGTTTGTTTCACTTCTCTGTGTTCAATGCAGAGATAAGGTGCTCCAAAGGGCTATGCACCCTGTTTGGCAACAGTATCGGAGGCATAAGAAGAATTCACCCCAGCAGTGCCTGTCACCACTTTCTCTGAGGGGAGCCAAGACAATGCATGAATTTTAGACAGATGAAATGAGGCAAGATGAATGTTATCTTAAGAATAAAAGGATCAAATTGAATCAACTCAGCCTGATCTTAAGGGGAAAAATGCCTTTAATGAGTGTATTTGCTGAAATGTTCTTTTACAAGGATTGCAGAAACCGCCTCAAAGAACTTCTGTTTTCCCTCTGTTACATCTAATAAAACAATCCAGGAAGTCTTTTATTAAAAAAACTACATGATAGATCTCCCACGTCTCCAATTTCTAGGACACAGTCCTTATGCAGGCCAGCAACAGCCTAAAAGTGCTATGGTGCACAGGCTACCAGTGAATATCGTATCCTATAAGGTCAGCATGTCCCAGGTTACCTAATACTACATTTGAAATTCTAAGTCTGTATAACTAAAAAGGAACTGATCTCTTCAGGAAATCTACCCTCAGTGTCTCTTGTTTTAATATGACTTCCTCATGCTAGTTGAAAATAGCTCTAGGTGGTAGCTACCTATTGCAAAATGACTGATTCTCAGAGAAAATACAATTATGGGTACCATAAACTAAAAGAAAAAGAAACATGTAGAAAAATGAGACTTAGTCAGAGAGGTAAAAAATTTCTGGAGGGTTCTATTGGGCCTGCTGGAGGTCCATTTGCAAAGCAGCTGTAAGATGCTGGGTCTTTGGGGAAAGGCTGAGCAGTAAATACTGAAGAAGAAGACTTAAATGACCCAACAAGGCCCCTGCTAACCCATGCAATTGCACCAATTTCCATTTCAAAGAAAGATGAGCTTAATTAGTTTACCCTGCTATTGGCAGGACTCAGCAATAGATTCCTCCTTTGTATTATTACATTCGTTACCCTGTAGGACAGCAACATCTCTTTGTGACTAGTTTACTTTTTGGTTTGCTCTCTTCAAAGAGAAGGCCTGCTTTCATGCTTTGTCCCCTCTTGCTTTGGTAGCTCCCACCTCCAGTCTTGCCAGAGCTCATCCTCACACAGCTGGACTTATTTCCCTCACAACTGCTGGTCACTTGCCTGCTTTACTAGCTCTGCAGGGAAGGGAAGGAGAGCATTCCCTTCCTATTCAATCCTTTGTTTTCTGGATCATCTATTCAAAGAGGCATTGCTGAAGTGAGCAATCAGACCCTTCAAGGACAAGGATCTACTGTTGGTGACCCTGTGATTATGTCCCATACTGGGCTAGACTTGTGGTTGGAAATATATAAAATATGCTGAATTCAGGAGAGCAAAATACACTTGCAGGAGTTTGTTTGTATTACTTATTCCTGACCTTGCTGACCCAGTACCTATTGCTTTGGGAAATCAGAGATGGGCTGTTCTGAAGATTTAGAAGAGAGTTTCAGTTTCACACAGGAGATTTAAACACTGTGAGTGGGTGTGGAGCAATCCTGGCTCAGATTAGGATGTGAAATAAGAATTCCCTCATTGAAGAAGAGTAATTGAAACACGGGACTCTGAACTTAAACACCACTGAAGATGTCTATGGCCATATTCAACTTCAGAAAGAATCAGACAGTGAGGTGGACTGGAGGTGCACCTATCTCTGGTTCCTTGGGAGCCTGGGCATGAACTAGCACAATTTTGGACTCTTTAAGGACTCTTGGCTGTTTCTCCTGCAGAAATGCAGTTGCATGAGGCGTTTACATTCTGGACTGTTAATGCATAAGGAAATAAAGGTGAAATTGATGTGAGTTGCACTGAAATCAGTGAGTTTCCTCAACACTCAAATATCCTAATCCTTCATGTGAATGATTTCAAATCTGTGAATTCCCATCTTCCTCTTTATTCTGTAATTCTGGGAGTCTAAATCATACCTTCTAGGTGCCTAGCCCTTTTCTCTTACTTGTCTCCTCTGAATCTCACCCAGATGCCTGATGTGGGCAGTGAAAGATATTTGAAAGTGTCCTCTGCTTCAGACACAAAAAAGACATTTCTGTACATGAGTCCTTAAAGGATACAGCCCTACCCATACACAGGTGGTTTTAAAACATAAAACAGAGAAGTAGAGGCAAAACAGAAAACACTGACAAGATTACCACGTTGTCTATACATAGCAAAGAAACTGTTATACCCTGCTTGTTACTTTTATTATTAATAACTGTCTCATCTTTTGCTCCCTCTTTTTCATCCATCTGTTGTTATTTACTATGCAGCTGGACTATAAGCTCCAAGTAGGAAGAGTTCTTCTATCTCCTTCATAGTATCTGTAGCACTATAGGGCCCTGCCCCTGACTGGGGCCTCTAGGCACTATTCCAATATAAATAATACATAAAAATAGATCAGCAACGTAACATCTATCAAGAAAACCATACAAAGACCTAAACAATGTTTGTGTATTAAATTGCTCTGTTGTCTCCTCTGTGATACATGCAATAGCTTGCTTTAGTTTTCTGAGTTAGAAGACAGATCGTAAAAAGCCTTGTATCAGTGGACTATGTGCAATGAACTCTGAGGAGATCTATAATTACTAAAAAAGGGAAGTATGCCAAAGATGATTTACAAGTATAGGGAAGAATGCATCTTTTGTGAAGTTCAGGACTTTATCAGGTTTACTTTGGAGGTTTTCCAAGATGAATAGCAGAAAACAGCCAAAAATGTTAAAGTAAAGCAGTCAAACCAAACTTCAGCTGCAGCAATAGCTGCAATAGCCCAAGGGTTTGCAGCAGCTTCCTATCTTGACACAGTGTTGATTGTTCATACAAAACCAGGTAAGATCACATTAGCCAAATTGATTTATCTCAGTGATGCAGACAGCTTATTATGTGTATAAGGGCAATACCTAGCAGAAACAGCTATTAATAATTCTACCAGTTGTCTTACAACCATTGTTGCAAAGCTCATTCACTCTCAGAGCATCAGTAGCCTACACACTATCTCCAAAAATCATGAGTTTAAAATCCTCTGAAAAAAGTTGTCAGTTGTGTTAGAAAACAAACATATGCCACAGGAATGACATATCACTTTCCACATTCATTTTTGAGTTATAAAGATGCAGTGACTTGCTCTTGCACATCTTTAGATAATTGTTCCTTGCAACGAATTTGATGAGATTGCTGAGAGGCTTTGGGAGGTAGAAATCATAGAATCACCAAGGTTGGAAAAGACCTCCAAGATCATCGAGTCCAACCATCCACCTACTACCAATATGTCCCCACTAAACTGTGTCCCTCAGTACAGCATCTGAACGTTTCTTGAACACCTCCAGGGACGGTGACACAGTCACCTTCCTGGGCAGCCCGTTCCAGCACCTGACCAAATGATGTGAAATGCCTTTCACAAGTCCATGCGCTAGACATTTGTTTATTGTGACAGCCTGGCTTTGGACCTATAGCATTAGTTCTCAGATTCTTTTTGAGAGAAATTGATTCCACTATCACTTTCTACTTTCAGTGTAAACATGCTTCACTACAGGTACTTTTCTGTTGGACTCCAGTTGTTGGAGATCCATTTCTGTTTGATAACCATTTGAGGGCTCCAAGAAGTAAGGTGGGTGCATCTAAACTGAGATGATCATTTAGTTTTCCATGTTATCAGCAGAGAGGGAGACACCTCAAATTCCCATCCAAGACGTAGCTGGGAGGATTCAGCCCCTGAAGGGCTTTTTCCCTCTAATAACTATAAATGGAGACTAGATGAACTTACACTTAGTTTTTAGAAGATTGTATTTAGGATGGAGAATTCACAGCACTTCTTTAATTAATGTAACTGCTTCTGTAGGTATTGGGAAGACATTGGAATATTAATGGCAACCGAAGCTTGGAAAGCAATGTCTCTGAGAGGAAACACTAGTCCAAAAATTGTGATTCATTAGGTTCCAGTGCTTTGAGGCAGTGAACTGGGATGAATCTTCTAACTGTCAACATGGAAGCCAGTCTCAGTGCCAGAGGATGTGGACACATAACCTTTGCACTATGGTGGTGGTGGTGGTTTCTTTTTTTTGCCTTTTCCCTTCATCTCTGTAGAAACATTCTATTGCAAACTTGGAGCAAAGGTTGCATCTTTTGCTCAACCATGACAGGCTTAGTGTAGGAGAATCACATAGGATTTGATTTTGGAGTCATCATTGCCATGGCTGTTGACATTCGCATCTGAAGGGAGCATAACAGCTTTCTGGGTGCTTTCATGTCACATCACAAATGGCATTAATAAGTAAATAAAAGAGAATGTAATTGAAGAGACTGAAGCATTTTCCTTGACTTCAAAGAGTTAGATAGGGTCTATTAAATCCAGAACTGTGTGTACAGACACAATATACATACACATGAAAACAAAGAGGTGCTTTCTTTTTTACCTGCTTTCTGTAGCATCTCTGTTAGGCTTCTATGATTTAGCTGAATTCATGGTAGCCATTTTCCTGCTGTGTTGTTGGAAAAGTGGAGGTAGAAATCTCCGTGGCATCACATCACTTATTTATGTCAGCATTTTGGAGGTCCAGCAGCCCTTGAGGTGTAAGCCCTGAGAACTGTACAAATCAGGTTCCCAGATCTTTCTGTAAAATCAGGCAGACATGTGGATCCTGATTTCAGAGTGTCTTACTAAACAAATTCTTAGAGTTGTGTAGAAAAATTTGTGAAGGGATTTAGAGTAACTAAGAGTCATTTGTTTGCACAGATCCAGACAAACCTATAGAGAGAAAAGAAAATGGTTTCTTTCGCTAGTCTCATGAAGAGTTAGGCATGTAACTTGAGCAGCAAGAAAAGAGGTAAGCGGTTGCATAGTCTTCATTCATATCGTTCACACTCACACATCGGGAAAAGAATTCACAGCATGAGAGTGGGCTCAAAATTAAAAGAGAAACATCCCCAAGGCTTTTGGAATAGGAAAGAGAAAAGAAGCTGCAGAAGCTTCACTCTCATGATTGTTAAAACAAACAGCTGAATGGCAGAGGACGGATCGTTGCCATAAAACATTTCCTGAAACTCTTTCTTCCAAGATCCATGGTGATTATTTATTTGTTGTAGTTTTTCTTTCTCATGAATAAAAAATAAAAATTAGCCATCTCATCTTCGGAATACGTCAAGAAGATTCTAGCAAAATTTTGCGAGTTTCTTGTTTGTGATCAGTTATTTATCCCTTCTTGTTAGTATGTGGTGGAAGAGAATAAGGGACTCATCCTTTATCCTTTGTTGTAGCCCTACCTTCTAAAAAGGTTAATACCTATTTCTGTTGTCAGGATCACAGAATCCCAACAGCTGAGGTTGTCAGGGACCTCTGGGTCCCTTTGTTCCAACCCCTGTTCAGTTAGGGGCAAGGTGCCTCGGGCCATATCCTGGCAGCTTTTGGAGATCTCTAAGAAGGGAGACTCCACGGCCTCTCCGTTATTTGATCACTGTGTCCCTTTCATCTTCAGTCCTGCAAATCTATTTCCAGCAAGTACAGGAGCAATGCTCCTGAATTGTTTGAAAGAAACTAGCCAGTGTGACTGTGACAGAGAGTGACTCCATGAGCAGGTCTTCTGGTAGAAGAGAAGAGGTGGTGACATGGAATGACAACAGCTGGAGGCCAACAGTGCACCTGAGTCACAATGCTATTTGCATGACTTTTCTCTCCTTTTTCTCATTTTTGAGGTCCATTTAATATGGGAGGTAAACTAGGGGTGACTGTGTAGAAGTCAGTGGACTTTTGCTGTAAAAGCTGGCCACTGGGCAGGATCCTGTAAGACACTTGTATGCACTGTGGTGGGTATCAGCTATTTGCTGCTTTTTTTTCTCCAGGCTTCTATGAAAATAGAGATTTTGGTGATCATAAAAAGCAACTGATCTTTTAGTCTAACATCTCCTTTTTTAAAACCAGAGTTAAATTTCAATATATTTCACCTTTAATTTAGCAATCCCTTACAAAACCTTGAACCGATTTCCCTTTTTAATTTCAGTTTGATGGTCACGTTCACCTGATTCTGATATCTGCACTTACAGTGAGGAGTATTTTGCAGTGTATTGCCACGTCTTATATTCCACAGAAACTGCACATTGAAAGGCAGTAATTTTTAAGTGCCAGAACTTGATGAGATCCTCTGCTGGCATTATCACTTACTGACTATCTCTGCTGATGGCTTTAGTGGCATGTTTCCCTTTTGAGAGCAGGGACTGCAGGAGAGACAGATGGGTTGCATCTGTATTTGCAGGTTAAACAATGCCAAAATACTATGTTTGCTAGCAGTATCCTGTGATGTTTGTTAGTGTGCTCTGTTGTTTTCACTTTTGTTGACTGGCACTTCTCCATACAGCTCTAGGATAAACTGAGGGAGTATGGAGGGCTCCCAGGAAAAAGTATGGATGAGACACATCTGTCCTGAAGGGAACAAGAGTTTAGCTATATGGACAGAAGCTGTACCAGGCTGTTCTGGCTCAGGACCTGGAAATTGTGTCTGTCATGTTTTGTTTATTGTTACATTCTTAGACTTGGGATCTGGGGGCTCAAGTCAGAGCTGCACTGGCTCGACTGTACCATACTCTTGTAATTACATTCACTTTTTCTCCACCCATCTTTTGTTTGTTTTGTCTTTGTAACGTAAGCCAATCAGGGAAGGTATTGACACTGCTCTTTATTTGTAGGGTATTTAGTACCATGTGGTCCTGACTGCCATAGATTTCAGTGGAAATAAAGGCAACTGAATCTCATCTTGTGTGTTTGCTTGCAGCTTACTGTGTTTTCTCTGTCTGTAACTATACTGTTAAGGATGGAACAAAGGATAGTTACTTAAAAACTGCAAAACCTGTCTCATTTCAGCCTGGCTATTTAATTTTGTAGGCTTATGTCAGACCCTTAAGATTAAAAATGTTTATTTTCTTGTCTTGGCATGAACAGCAAATGGAATGTTTCAAAGGCAAAAAAAAAAGAGTCCATACAACAAAAGCCAGAATGATGCAGCCTTGCCTGTTTTTCTTGATCGGAAACACTTCAGCTGAAGAATGATATGGCCTGGCCATCTCAGTTTTCATCACATTTTTGGATGGAAATTTGCACTCCAAATAGGCTCAGAAGCAACCATTTGTTCATGAATGGGTGGATGTTTGCTTATGTTCTTTGCATGGTAACATTTGCTTAGTTAGACATTTCTTCATCCCTTCCTCCTCCACAAATGTCCCAAAAACCTGCAGGGTAAACCTTTTTTGATGTATAGTGAGGAAAACTCTGAGATGTTACTGGGAAGCAGTGACTAAACTTTCCATGTCTTACATGATACAGACTTGAACTCTCCTGAAGGGGCCTTACCCAGCAAGGTCAGGACTGTGATGAAGTATAAGTTTGGAAGAGGAATCTGCTAGAGAGATAGTATAACCCACTGAGTGATAAGTGCTGACAGACTGGCACCCTGATGTTTGAAGTACTTTCCCTTGCAGCAGAAGTATGTCTGTGATCCTGTTGTGTTATGGCCAGACTCAGTCTGTTTTGAAAGCCTATACTTTCTTCACATGGAGACCCAGAAGGATTCCGGCTGAATGTACTTAACAGAACCCTGAATTTTGGGCTACGGTTAAAGACGATAAATTCTAAATATTCCACGTGGTCTTCTCAAAGGACACTTCAAACAATAATCATAAACATGTGTCAGTCTATTTACATTATAATTATTATATTTTCACACTAATGTTTTTCTAATGCCTCACCATTAAGTTATTGTGCTTAGTGCATTAGTTCATAGATAATAAAAGCATTAAGTTATGATTTCAAAGGAATGATAAAAAAATCACGCCAGAGAAGTTCAGTCCTCTTCTAGTGATTAACAAATTGGTGACATTGTTCAATCTGTCCACCTAGGCTCCTGTTCTCCATTTCTTTCCTGCAGGTTTAGCTTGTGCATGCTCCCAGTATGACCACACAGGGAGAGAAACTGAAATATGTGAGAGAGACTCAGAGTGGGAGAGTGAAGATTAAGAGAAATGTCCTGGGACTTTCCAGGAGAAAACTGATCTACTCTTTGCTGAAAACTCAGAGACAGGAGAATTATCAGAAGCTAGTGATGGACGATTTGACTAATATGAGATCTTAAGACTAAGTAGTGATATGTTTTCAGTTCCTTGAATCAGTTTGCTTTAGTTACTGTTGCAAATTTATATATGTATACATATATGCAGACATAAAAAAAAATTACAAATTTTGTAGAGGATGAAACAAAACAAAAAATCTTGGGAGAAAGAATGTAAAGAGATTTTTTTCTTTTTATCCTTCAGTTTCTAGCTTAGGACTTGGGCAAGTTTCCAGTACCTGACATGGTAATTCTACCATCTAGTCTGGTAGTTGATCAGCCATCAATTGGACCATCTGCTTTTGACAATAGGAGGCAGAGGTATAACTCTTAATTACATACAGGACTAATTGGGCTTCTCTGTAACTACTTGCATACAGTGAGTGTATCTGCATAGATAATAGAAGAAAATACCATTTTACTTACAATTAATAATAATTAAATACTAACAGACATTTACATATGCTAGCTTTCTCTGATTTGCAACCATGCTCCCCCCTGCATTGACAACAATGAGAAATGACTTGAAAGTCCTCTCTCATTACTGACATCCCAAAGGATTACTGTCTGCACTTCCTTTCCTGCCCGCTCCGTAATGTGGGTTGCATTTTTTAGTCATGCAATCAGATATCATGTGTTCCTCAAGACCTCTGGAGCATTCATGCAGAACATGGACACTGAATAAGAGAGACACCAAGGAAGTAGAAACATTGTCTTGTTATTTTTAAAAGCGTTCATTCAAATGTTGCCTTTATTTTCCTTGTGCTTCACAAACTTGCCCTGAGAGGCAGGATCATGTTTGCCATTACATTCCAGCTGTTGCTCTCGCATTTACAACTTTTGAGTTCTCGGCCTTGCAATCTTGTTTAATTTATAATGGAATCCCTTTTGTTCAGCATGATGTTTTCTTCCATTTCCTCTTAAGTGAGAGTTCTATCACTATAAGAACATGTGCACCTAATATGGCTAATATGTGGCTAATATCCATAATTTTTAGTAACAGGAGGATAAGAGTCTGTTATGGCACCATCACAAGGGTTCATTCCTTTACCTCGTACCGAAGAGGGCCATGCTTTGGCATGCCAAGGGTTCATGAGGTTTCAGCAAATGATTCACAGTGAAGGTCATCATGTATGGAGCAACTAGACATAAATCTGGAACTGGAGAAACAAAACTAATTGTTCTAGTTATGTTTCTGTTGGCTTTGGAAATATTTATTTTGCTCTGTCAAGTGGATAAACAAGTAAGAACATAGGCCCCCTTTTTTTTCCCTCCCATGTAGTATCTGGTACTTAACTGGAATCAACCAAAGGAGCTAAGTAGGTCAGGTTGGGGGTTCATATGATTCATTTTCTGATGGTTCCTGTTTCTGTTGGCTATGCATATAGCTTTGACTGACGAGGCTGCCAGCTTCTGCTTCATGGATACTTACATAGAATTAAGGTGTTCCTCAGAGATGTCATCAAATATTTTCACACTAAATTTAGTAATGATGGGCTCTACTTTCATTCAGATGATTTGAATGAATGTGCTTATTCTGTCAAAAGAATTCAGAACTAGGACTAAAATTATACATTTAATATTTGTGTACTGATAAACATAAACGTTGCCAATATTATAAGGCCATGACAGTCATGATCCTTTTATACCACATTAATGCAGCTTCATTAGTCAGTGGGCACAAACCATTCTATTGTTTACTGATTGCTTTCTGCATTACTCTGATACAGTTCCATAGTGGAAATTTTGTTATAAATCTTTATTATAGATCTCTGCTACTTTCATTAAAAATGTGAAGGCATTCACTAAAGTATAAGAAGGATAATTGCTTGGAAAAGAATGAAGATGGGAAATGAGTATGAATCAGATAATCTCTGTTTGCAGCTGGAACTTCTTTATTGTTATGAGCTATTGTATTACCTCTGTTGAGAAGGAAATATCTAGCACTTTATATATGGGATCCAAATGGAAATGTATCTTCTTAGAAAGGTAGACTAGCACTCATCTTTAGTTCCATGTTTGAATTTAGAAGAGTGGAATTTTCAGTATTTGCCTAAATTAGATTCACTACAACAATTTAATCTTCCGTAATGCATTTCTTCAGGAGACAGACACCTCTCATGTTATGAGACAGATATAAGCCTTTCTAGAGATCCAGTTCACCTCTGTAAAAACAGAATTAGGCTGTCAGTGTGCAGTTTAAAATAAGCTTCATCCTTTACCAGTTTGTGGGTGGGATCATTACTTAGTTTACAGACCTGTGCAGGATTTTAGAAGGAATTCATAGGAATTCCTTTGAGACTTGACCTTGTTGTCAGTATTATTGACATTATGCAATTTCTTCTCTATTAAATAATGGAAATGCTAAATGCAGTCTTATTAAATAGCATTATTGAGTTGTAGGAAGTTTCTAAGTTCTTTCAACAGTTATTTATTTGTTTATTAAATATATTTTTCTCTGTTGAGGGAATTTTTGGTGTTTTGATATTTACAGAAATGATAAAAAAACCATTTGATGTGTCATGTGATTTAAAAATATTTAAAACTAAGGATTGTAGAAAAAATCCTAGTTTTTTTGGTGAGGAAAGTAGATAAAAATGGATTAATTCTTTTTTTCTTCACTAAGATGCTTCTGCTGTGACAACAGATATAATAATCATAAAAAAAACCCCTGTAGGAGCTGAATTAAAGTGAAAACTGGATTATAGTGGTAGCATTGTTGAGCACTGTTACCCTTATTTAAAACTTGAAATTTTCTCAGCGTTGTACAGCGCACGTTTAGTCCACAGTTTAATGAACAATGGACTGTTGATTAGTGAGACTGCTTCTGTTTTTCTATACTTGTGAATGCTTCTGGAGAATCACTAATTGTCTTATGAAGATCATTTTGCATCAATATTTTTACCTCTGTAGTTGAGCCCTATTTTGCTGACTTTTTACACCATGAAAGGACCTTGGCCCTGCATTGGAAAAAAAAATACATTTCAGACTGTATTGGCTTAGTGTATTGAATGTGTTCCCAGAGATATGTCCGGGATCTATCTTGTTTTTCAGTGATAGTTTATAGTTATACTTCTTGTTCCCTTGAGGACCCTTGTTTTGGCTTTCGAAGACTGCAAATACAACGTGATAGCTGTGTCTTTGTTTTTTTTTTCACCTCAGATGAATGGAACAAATGTCCAGATTTGCCAACATGTAATCTTTAAATTTTTTTAAAAAAGAGTTGTTTGTTTATTTGAAGGAAGTCTGCCAGTATTTAGAAGCAGCATAAATGCAAGAACAAATGGTTATTTAATTATTTAAAAGCACTAGTATTGTATTTATTGGCCTATTGCTTGTGCTAAATTGAGCTGTTGTCATGACATTAGTCTTCTTAAGACAACACACAAATATGCAGTTAATATACTGAGGATTTTTAAAACGTGGTTGCCTTGTCAAATGTTGCCTTTCAGAACTGGCTGGATTGTAACAGTTGCATTAGACTGACTTTTGTCTCAACAGCTATTGTCCCTATAATCAGTTTGCACAGGGTAATTGGCTCAGCCTTACCCATGTCCGGTTCTTGCAGATCCATCTGACCTTCTTCCTCCCTCCTCCCCCTCCCTCCTTGCTGCATGTTCTCTCATAGAGATGCTCTGCAGCTTCCTGGCACTGGGCAAAGTCCAGCCCAGCAAGGCTGAACAGAGCTGTCAGACAGATAAATCAAGGTCCATGGTTTGGATGATTGAGTGGAATGTTTTTGTGAAGACATGACAGCTCACTACCTCACTTATGCTTGAGTTCTCTAGTTTGGCTATGGCTGACGGCATGTTAGCATCAGGGAGGAAACACTGCCATTTGGTTCCCCTCAAAATGCTCTGGTTTTATTTCGAATGCTTCAATTATTGGAATTAATACATAAGGGTTTTACAGGCAACATCCTGCCTGAAACCACATGTTGGAGAAGGCTGAAGTAGAAGATACACTCGAGGTTACTATGACACGCAGGGAAGAAGGAAAAGAATTGCTGCCAGCTTTTGAAACTTTTCTGTCTTCCAGCTTGGCTATCAGATATCTGGCTTGGGCCAGATCCCACTGCATCCTTCAGTTCACTACTTGCAACCACTGAATTCTAACTATTGTTAAAGAACAAGCTTTTGAGAAGGACGAAGCTCCTTCATTTTTTCTTTCTCTGTCTGCCATCGAATGTACCAGGGAGTCATAGCTAGCTACCTTGCAGCAGAAGCTTTAGAAATGGAACATCAGCTTAGAATTACGTGTTTAGCATGAGCCTAGGTGTTCTGCGTGTCCTGTGATTGAGTTTGATATCTCTGAGTTTGACAGTCTGCCAGCTGTGGGTATGCGCGTTCAGGATCAACTTTTGCTGTATGGATTGGGAATAATTTCTGTTGTGGATAGGCGTGCCTATCACCACAGGGTCTGGGGACAAGGTTCGCCCCAGTTCTGCTTGGCACACCCTCAGTACAAACACAGTGGTGGGTTGGGGCAGCACTTGGGGGAACAGGTACTGGCCCTCAGATTTCTCAGTGGGCCTCATCCTTTCTTGCTCTTATCCCTCCCGATACTCTTACCACTGTTAAACCACCCCAGCTATCCCCCATGTTGGAGTTAGTCCTTTGTGATGGTGTATTGCCACCTTACAGAGAACTTCAGGTCCATGTTGTTCTTCCTGCCGTCATTGCCCCACCAAGGTTGTCCTTGAGAAGTGACAGCACTGCTTCCCCAGCATTTTTGGGATATTTCTCTCTGTGCCTCTTGCCCCAGAATTAAGCACTTGCTGTTGCACTGGGGGTTTATCTCTGCATGGTCAGCATGAGGGATTTCTCAACAAGGCATCCTTCTGCACTGCACCAGAGCCTGCTGCCAGTTAGCTTGGGAGAGCAGTTCCAGACACATGCATTGGGTTCAGCAAACTCTGTTTGCTGAATGATGATATTTTTCTAAGGTTAAGCATTATCTGTGGCATGAGTGAGATTTCAGCAAGGGATGGTGATGTGTCTCTGTGTCTTTTTCTTCTGATTTTGTCAATATACAACAAACAGCTATAACAGTGTACATTAGTTAAGTTTTGTGTAAGTGAAAGTTCAGTGTTAACCAGAGACTTACAAATTAAATTAAATACATATAGCCACTAGGTTTTTAAAACAATAGGGCTTCACCATGGTAAAAGAAATCATTTTGATTTTCTTAGTTCTTCATGGGCAAGGATGAAATAGATCTCATTTTAAAATTTAATATTAGGTCACTACTAATCCAGTACTAATCCAACAGGGATAATCACTTCTTTGTAATTAGCATGGTTGAATTACTCATGGGATTGAATATGTTTAAAAAAAAAAAAGAAATATGAATTTTTAAATAGCTCAGTTCAAGATGACTATATACAATGTCAGCTTGTCTACAAGACAATTTCATTCTTGCTTTGATCCCCTTTGATCCCATACAGATTGCAACCAGCTTTCAGGAATTCATAATGTTTCTCTTTCAATATTCCTGTACCCAGGACTAAATTGCTTCTTTTGAAGATGTTCAGTGGCCCAAATATCAATACTTGAATTCAGAAGTTGTTGGATATCTCATCCTGTCTTCTTGGTCTTTTTTTGGCTTGTTTTCAGATTAATAATGGCAGAGTAGATAAGCTTAAGGAAAAAAAATCTGATAATAATAATAGTCTTATATTTTATCATATTAGTCCTCAAAAAGCTATTATGCAGCATCAAAAGAATAAAACTGTGTTTCTGTAGTGCTCTCAGAAGAATACCTTTTTTTAAACCCCTGCCTCACCGAGATTTATATTCCTGTGGGAATATAAGTAAGTGATACCAAGGGCAGCAGTTTTTTCAGTGCAGCTGCAGTTATCATTAAAAGAGATAAGTATTTGAAGGAATTTTGATATTTCAGCCACGGTTTGATACCAAAGGTCTCCTGTGTGAAATACACGACTATGCCAAGAAAAATATAGATGACCATTGATTGGTACTTTCTGCTTTTTTAAAAAATAAAAAAACACACACAAAGAAAACAACAGTAAAATTTATTCTATTTATAATGTTTAAGAAATAGGATCATCATAAGCTGGAAACTCATATGTAGTTGCTGTGAAAAATAATAATTTCCCTTGAAAGTAAACGCAAAGATGCATAACGTTCACACTTACATCTGAGTATGCACAAGTTACTTTTCTCTGAATATTGCATCATTTATATTCTTAGTCTATTTTGGCTAGAACAACATTAGAAATCACCATAAAACTGCTTTTGCACTGGCAGCAAGAAATTTGGTTCAAACATGTTGAAAGAAATACAGAAAAATGTCCCAATTTGAGATTGTGTGTGTTCATGTATTGCAAAGCAATAGAGTATATATTCTCTTTCTAACTTTTCTTACTTAGTAATATGAAATTATGGAAAAGTAGAATTTTTGCATATAACCTAAGAGCCTAGAAAATTGCTGAATAATAAGCCTTCAACTTTCACTGATTTTAGTGAGAAGTGAAAAAAGTTACCATGCTGAAAAAGCTGCTCAATAGCCTCTACCAACTGACCAACACAATGAAACCTGCAGTTTGGGTAAGAGATAAAATGTTGAAGTGTAGCTGAAAGTGTGTTAATGTGATACTGAAACGTTCCATGCTCATTGTAGCTCCTTGTTTATCTGTGAGATTTCCTCTTTTTGTAATTTCATCTGGTGTTTAGCCAAAATTAAGGCGCAGAACTTCACTACTCCACACTTCAACAAGAGACAGCAGTGCAAAAATAGAGGGAAATGGAGCTTTACCAATATTTCTTCCTTTGCCATTCTCCCAAAGAAAAATCTGGAGACTCTCTGAAGTGATTTGCCAGCGTTTGTTTTTAATCCATAGACTATGTCTAGCATTCTTTCTTCCTTTTTTTTTTTTTTTTTTAAGTTGTATTCAATCAATTGGTCATATTAATAAATCTGCCATCAATTCACTATTACTCACCAAATAAACAATACCATTTAACTGTATTGTTGTGTTGCTATTGCAAAATCTTGTCTTTTCTCTTCTTTTTTTTTTCTTTCCTGAAGGCAGGGTGGATTCAGACAATGTACCTGCCAAACTTGGAGAGATTTTGGACTTGGCTTCCAGTGTTGACCAATTCTGTTGATTTGTGGATCCATATTTAGGCATTCTAGCTTTGGGAATGCTTATATATTTTTTTAATTATTTAATATTTGAGAGTCAAAATGTCACATTGGCATGGAGAAAATGTAGAAATGCAGTGTATAAGTTTGTGGAATAATGTGGTCTCATTACAGTTGCTTAACAAGTTATTGCACATCAGACAAAGTACTGTAATAGTCTGTCCATGCACTTGAGCTTGCCCAGAGTGAGGTAAACATCCGTATGCTCCAGAGATTACTCGTTAAATGAAGCATTATGTTCTAGTACCGAGCAGTCTCTGCTCTCATTCCATTATTTTCTGCTTTAAAGAGAAATTTACTCTCCATAAGAATAATTTTAACTATGTGGTTTTCTCTGTGTATATTTTGGACATTTTTCAATTGCTCACACAGATTGTAGACAAACACGTACATATATGAGCACACAACATTTTCCCTGCTATAATTAGGTATTTTTGGCACTTTGCAATAGCAGAATCAAATCCAAATTGTAGCTACCTTTGGAAAATCTTAAAAGTAGCCGTAATTGAAAAAGGAGGTGTGATATTTCTGTATTAAAACTTAATGAGGATTTTTTTTTCCAAAAAGTGTAATGTTTTCCATCACTGTTTTAATATTAATTTTTGATGAAAAAGTCACTGGACTTTTTAATATGTGAGATTTTTTAAACATCTCTGCAAACCACTAGGCAAACACAGAAATGTCATCTGCAGCCAGTAACTTACTTGAAACTTGATGAGAAAATCAAAATAACTACAGATAATTATAAATAAGTAAATGTAACTGATTTGATCTTTGAGCATAACTACAACTTATGTTATTGAGTTTAAATTTTTTTTTTTTTTTGGTAAATGGATAAGAATCCTTTTCTGTAGGATTCATTGTAGCATTTCTATGAGATTTGGACAAGGCATCTGGACATTTACTACTCGTCATGATTCACTGTGTAGGATATCACTAAACAAGCTGTATTCTGACAGATCCTTAAATTAATGTCAGTGTATGTGAGTAATATAAGCATTAAGTATATAATGGGCAATTGTTCCTCAGTATTTAGATTTGTCTACTGTTCCACTAGAGTATAACACACGCAACTGAGGAATCCCTTTCATGAGCTGTAAATTTCAAGTTTTGACCTACTGACTTCATGAAAATGAAAATTCTCTAGTGGGAATAAGATGTTCATCACATCTTAACCTGATGTCCAAGAGTAGAAGAAACGCCTGGCTGGAATAAAGAAGTAGCTCCTTCAGTCTGCCGTTCTGGCACCAGGATTGGGTAAGAGCAGATGTTTCGATGGAAAACATAAATCTTCACAATTTTACTGTTCTCAACTGTATGTTGTTGTTTCTTACAACGCTCACACCTTGAGATGTAGAGATTAACAGAACTTCTAACTGCATTTCCATATAATCTCTTTATAGCATGTATCTTAAAATACATTTTTTGAATTATTTACCCTAAAATCTTTACCTATTTTGAGAACAGAAGATTTTAAAAGTGTATTCTTAACTTGTGCAAAAGTTACACCATTCTCTCACCCTCCTTCTTTATAATGAGATAGAAAATTATGGATGTGGGGAAAGAAAAACCAAAAATATTTCAGTCCAGTAAAATTTATTTTTACTGCAGTGTGAGAGATGCAGAGGGCCTTGTGAGGAAGAGAGGTGACAGAGCTAGTCTAGTGGAGGATTCTGGGGTATTTTTTCCATCCTACTACCTGAAGGTGTTCACTAAGAACAAAGCATGGGAGCTTTTTTGCTAGTGGTGTTGAGACACTGTTGGCAGCAAAACTCTGTGATTTTCCCAACTATATATTTGCCAAGTTTGGCAAAAACTATTTTTGGTTCAATGTTAAAAACTTGTCTTGGGTTCTGAGCAAAGATTCAATTATGAAACCTTACATTTCATCTTGTGCAATAACAATAGCAAGATATTCTTCTCTGGCAGCAAACACTCATTGAAACTGACCGCTACTATAACCTTAATTTTTTGTGATCAATTTTCTCTTAATTTCCCAGCCAATCTATGCATCTGTTGTATAATGAAATATAGCATGCATAATGCCTCCAATGTCAACACAGCTGGATGATCATCACTTTAAAATCAGAATCTTCCTAAAATAGTAAATATATATATGCATATATATAAATTTTATTGATCTACTTTATGGCTAATATTATGATGGTAATGACATATATAAGAAAATAATATGTTGCCACATTGTGATGTTGGTACTGGAGGTGGCTCTTCATACATTTGGTAGTAGACATGCAGATGTAAGAATTTTACAAGGCCTCAAAGGGAGGCTGGATAAGTACTTGAAAATGGTATCCAGTGGGGGGTTAAAAAATAGTCAAGCTACAGTAGGCTCAGGAAATCTCCTGAGCTGAAAATAGATGGCAAAAAGGGAGAGTGCTATGGGTAGGGAAATATCATATATGAATGCTCCATTCTTATTCTTCCTTACATTTACTTACCCTTAATGCTGAAAACAGACTACTAGACTGGACAACGCTTAGGCCTGGTTCATATAAACACACTTACAGTCCTGTTTAAGTAAGGAGTTGTTGTTTGAGAGGGTTTTTCTGGAATAAGAAATGAACATTAAAGCACTGTTCAAACGTAGAAAATCAGTAATGTGTTTAGTGCTACATATTGCTAAGGAAAGCAAACTGAGAGGCAACAATAATATTGAAAAAACCTCAAATGTGATTACTTTCTCAATTATTGAGTGCATGCATTCACAGTCCTGCTTCTTTAGCTTTTCCACTTTATCTTCTGTTTCTATGAGGAATAGATTTATACTGTTTTCCTGAAGATTTCTCCTGGTAATTATCCAAGTATATACAGAAGGCATTTACTGATCTGTCTGTGCATCTTTTGTGTGCTGCTTTCTAAATCGATAGACAGACTTCAGTACCATAACTTGTATATCATTGACCAACAAAAAACAGTCAGCTGTACCAAATACATTCATCTGTTTCAGAATGTAGATTGTTTTGTTGAGCAATTAAAAGGGGCGCAATTAATTCATAGTTCATGAATCAGTTCAGTTGACTCATAATATTGAAATTTTTTATTATGCACCTAAAGCGTTTATTTTAATCTTGTTTGCTTCATTGGACTCATCCATTGTTGGGATTGGCCTTGCATACTGGATTCTTATCTTTTTAAAAATTATTTTTATGTTTATACTAGCACTTCTGAAAAACAAGAATGTGGTGGAGGTGCCTGTAAAGAAACAGGGATGCCAACATTTGAGTGGGCTTTTTGAACTGACTCATTCCATTATATCCTGACTGCCAACAGACAACTTTCTTATCATCCACAAGATTTAAATTTACCTCTGGCAGAATTGTTGTTGCAAAAGAAACTATAAAACGTGTTATGAGTGCTGTTACTGTTGTTCTTATAAGTATTAATGGTGATGGTGAAAATTATAACTGTTTTTACTCTCAAAATTGCTCAACTTAATATTAAGAAGAAAAAATATTCTACTGCAGTGTTTTTTTTTTTATATAATAAAGTTTTGGCAGACGATGTCTGCCACATTTTTGTATCAACCATCTGAAGTAACTCCTTACTGATTGCTAGTGTGATTACAGAATAGATGCTTTGGAATTTGTCAAGAAAAATGCCATGAAAATATTTTTCCATGAAGTAAACTGTTTCTTGCCTCCTCTCAATTTATTAATGGTGTGAGATAATAGCAGTTTAGCAGTATTTTTTTTCTATACAGATTGAAAGTTGTCTTTGTTGTTTCAAGATGATACTTTCAGTGTTTTTTGGTGTTGTTTTTTTTTTCGTAATTAACTGCACTCCCATCACCACTTGTCTCAAACTTAGATCACTGGACTAATGAAACTCAGACATTGCATGCATGCGACTATGATTTTTCTGGTTTCAGGGGAAGTGTGACTATTCTGTGTGACCTAGGAAGAGAGTTGTGAGATCTCACCCTGCATTATGCATTACTCAGGAAGAATTAGCAAAGAGTTCTTTCTGTGCCTCTGGAGAAACACAAAGCAGCTGTAGTAGGGCTAAGGGTCTAGACAGCTGATCTCACTGAGGATGGAGGATGGTCAGCACAACAGAGGAAATGTTCGATAGCTTGTCAATTTGTGACCCTAAGGTCTAAGAGGCTTCCATTTCCTCAGACAAATGCTGATCCCATTAATATGAATGGTTGAACTTCATTTGACATCAGCCAGTCCTGAGTTTGAGTGCAAGTACATTATTCCCCGTGCCATTAATGCAAGTCACATACGCCAGCTGAGCAGACAAGGAAAAAGTTTCCAGTAGTCATTGCTGTTTTGCTTTTGCAGTGCGTGTGAAAATGATTAACTGCTTTATTCCTCTGTAACTGCTTACTATGCTTTTGTATCTTCAAGATATCTGATGCCACTTTTTACTCACTTCAAGTCCACCTAAAATGGTGACTAAATACATCTTGCAACATCTTTCCTAGCTTTGACATTTGAATGATAATCACAGAATCATAGAATCGTTTGATTTGGAAGGGACCTTTAAAGGTCATCTAATTCAGCTTCCCTGCAATGAACAGGGACATGCACAGCTACATCAGGTGCTCAGAGTCCCATCCAGCCTGGCCATGAATGTCCCCTGGGGTGGGGCATCCACCACCTCTCTGGACAACCTGTTCTAGTGCTTCAGCACCCTTATTGTAAAAACTTTTTCATACATCCAATCTAAATGTCCCCTGTTCTAATTGGAAACCATTTCCCTTTGTCCTGCTAATGATTCTGTCGTCTTCTTTCCTGTAGCTCCTCTTTAGATATTGAAAGTCTGCTTATCAGGTCTCCTCCGAGCCTTCTCTTCTCCAGGCTGAACAGCCCCAGCTCTCTCAGCCTGTTCACATAGGAGAAGTGTTCTATTCTGTGGATCATATCTGTGGCCCTCCTCTGGATGCACTCCAACAGGTCCATGTTTCTCCTGTGCTGAGGACTCCACATTTACAAAGACTCAGTAGCATATGTGCTAGTTATTGCATATTTAGAATTGAACACGTGAAAGGTATTACATACATTTTACAAACTACATCTTATAATTATTTTGTTTGACTCCAGGCTCAGGGATTTCAGTTGTGTGTTGCAGATCCAAAAAAAGATCAAGGAATAATTTTTCTAACAGGTTATCGTTGTTCTCCTTATTGTTGAGGTGGATGCTGCTTAGTTTGCTGAAGGATCCATGGACCAAATTTCCTTTTGAATAGTCAATATCTAGGCTTTATGATGGTTTATTCTTACTCATCCTGTTTTGTTTTCATTTTTTGTTTTCTTTTTTGTTTGTTGTTGGTTTTTTTTAATGAAGAAATTGCCCTTCATAGGATAAGTCTATGTATGGCTTTTGTGTAACGCATGTTAGTACATTGTTGTATCTGTATGCTCCAGATGCAGCCATCACTCTCTAAATCTGTCATTGAAGGATTTTGTTTTAAACTGTGCCTGGCTTTGTTTTCAGATGCCTCTGAATTCCACTCTGTGTTGAGTCACAGCTGTGAAAAGAGAAATCTACTTCTTTAATTCAAAGGGTCAGTGGTTTAAAAGCACTAAAGCCCAGTGGGGAATAGCTTAAGATAGTTAATCATGATGATCCCAAGAGATTTAGTAAACTTGCATAAGGCTTGTCTGAGATAAAGAGTCCTGGATATCTTCACGTTCTGGTTTCTTTGCAAAGTGCCTATTTTACCAGGGAATGGGACCCACTATAGAACAAGCACCTGTGGTGGATGTTTTCCACCTGCTCAGCTGTGGCTATGGAAACACAACTTAATCTTCACCACATACCCTTTCTAGCTAAGCTGGTATGGACACCAAATCCTTTCTAGTCATTTTTCTCCTTACACCCTTAAGAAACATTTAGAGTACTAACTACAGTGGCCTCCCCTTCTTGATCCATCTGGCAGATAACAGACTGACAGGAAGGAGTTGCTGATGTGAACAGAAAAAAAAAAAATCAGACTGGAATACATAGTTGATATTTTCTCCTCTTTTTGGTTTTGTTTGGGTGTCACCAGTCCATCCAGTGTTATTTCTTTAATCAGTTTCTTCTAGTTCCAGAGGGAATATAAGAAGAAAGCCCCTTCTTATATGCTCAGTGCAGACAAAAGCATTATCTCAAATACAGTGTCAACGATTGTGACACTTGATTCTGGTGGTTAGTTCTCATGGGATAGGCAAGCCAAGACTGTTTGGGTGTACAATATCTGGCACTCCTGAGGTATTGGATTAAGTTAGACTGGTAGTATGGTTTCTGTACCCATTCTGTGTGCATACTTAACTCATCCTGTGCATATTTTGGACAGGTACACTCTTTGCTGGGTAAAGAATTGGCTGAAGGACTGGGCCCAGAGAGTGATGATGAATGGAGTTAAATCCAGCTGTCAACTGGGAATGGGTGGTGTTACCCAGGGGGCGGTACTGGGGCCTGTTCTGTTCAGTTTCTTTATTGATGACCTGGATGAGAGCATTGAGTGCACCTCCTGAAGTTTGCAGATGGCACCAAGTTGAGAGGAAGTGTCGATCTACCTGGGAGTGGAAGTGAGCTGAGGCCAGTGGGATTAAGTTCAACAAGACCAAGTGCCAAGGAGTGGCCACAACCCTGGGTAATGCTAGAGGCTTGGGGCAGAATGACTGGAAGATGGTATGGAAGAAATGGACCTCGGGAGTGTTGGTCAGTGCTCAGCCAAACACAAGCCAACAGTGTGCCCAGGTGGCCAAGAAGGCCAATGGCATCCTGGCTTGTATCAGAAATAGCGTTGCCAGCAGGAGAAGGAAAGTGATCATCTCAGCTCTGGTGAGGCTGCACCTTGAGTACCGTGTTCAGTTTTGGCCCCCTCACTGCAAGAAAAGCATTGAGGCCCTGGAGCCTGTCCAGAGAAGGGTAACAAAACTGATGAGGGGTCTGGAGCAAAAGTCTTATGAGGAGCAGCTGAGGGAACTGGGATGGTTTAGTCTGGAGGAGTCTCAGGGGATACCTTATCACTCTCTACAACTACCTGAAAGGAGGTTGTGACAAGGTGGGGGTTGGCCTCTTTTCCCATGTAGCTAGTGATAGGATGAGAGGAAATGGCCTCAAGTTGCACCACGGAGGATTCATGTTGGACGTTAGGAAATACTTCTTTTCTGAGAGGGTGGTCAGGGGCTGGAACGGGCTGCCCAGGGAAGTAGTGGAGTCACCATGCCTGGAGGTGTTCGAGAAACATTTAAATGTTGTACTGAGGGATGTGGTTTAGTGGGGAATACTGGTGATAGGAGGGTAGTTGGACTGGATGATTTTAGAGGTCCTTTTCAACCTTGTTGATTCTCTGTTTCTTTGATTCTATGACTTGTGAGTAGATCAGACAGGTGCTGCCCTCAGCAGGGAAGACCTTGGTAAGATAAGAGTGATCGATACTAAGAGCCATTTGATGACTGTCAGAGCCTTACATTGGTCAGTGCAAAGGTGTTGAATGCTGCTCAAGATTTTCAGTTCAGTTATTACTCTGCCAACTAGCTGTTAAAAAAATGAGTAGAAAAACGTAGGTTGGAAGTGACATTAGGTGATCATATGGTCCCATCTGCAACTTGATGAAGAAATAACTTCAGCTGTGGATCAGATCACTCAGAGCTGTGTCCCGTCAAGTTTCAAATGTGCGCAAGGATTGAAAGCCCACAGCTTCTCTGGGCTCTCTGTTCCAGTGTTTCAATCCTCATAGAGAAAGAACCCTCAGAATTCTCTTAAGGTTGAGTCTGCCTTTCCATCTTAGAGGAAAAGTGTCAGCAGGGAAAAGGAGATTAGAGGCAGTGTTTTACACTCTATCTCTTTTCATATTAATCTTTTGGTTTTTGGCACCTTGCCTGTAAACAGCTGGTTAAGTTTCTAAAAAGCATTACTGTTTTTCAGTTAAGTATTGATTAATCTATGCTGTCTGTGTCCTCACTTTGTCCTCACGAGACAAAGGAAAGTTATTGTGGTTTAAAACCAAAGTGGAAATAGTTCTGTGTTGAATGGAGGTGGTGATGCCTGAATTCTTGTTTTCTTTCTTTGTATGGCTGCTTCAGATTCCAGGAACTGTTGTGCTAGAACACTTCACAAAGCAGCTTAAAAATAGACCACTAAAACAACTCTCTTGAACCAAGTATAAATTGATTTCTGCTGCAATACAAGCAGAAAGTTCTCTGGGGTTCTGGTAGCAGTGTGTTCTAACCCTTGAAAATGGTCAAGTTTGTTAGCAGTGAACATAGGATTGTTAAAGCTTTGATAATGATGTCAGAGCTCACACTGGGTGTGTCTTCGTCCTTACCCAGCACTGTGAAATTCTTGTTTGTGGAAAATGAAAGTGTGATTGCTTGTCATTTTCTGCAGTTTGCACAAGGGCTTAAATCAAGAATGAAACACTGGAAGTGGTATGTGAGTCACTGATCTTGCCACAGGGATCACAGCCAGCAGTCTGTAGTCTCTGGTGAGAAGGGTGGCCGGGTGACTAAGGCACTGCCTGGATGTCCAAGGGGATGTGGTACTGGACCTTCTGCAAGTGATGTCATCTCCTATGGTACCATTAAAAAAAATCAATTACCCCATAATGGTGAGGATAGAGGAGAGACAATAGAGACATTAAAGCTTTTAAACCGCTCAGGTGCTGTGGTGATGAGTACTCAAGGGAGACACATCAAGAGGAATAGGTCCACATTAAATTAGCACACAATTAATTGTGTAATCTTGCAAATGGGATGTGTTATAGTGGCTTTTCTGCCTCTCTGTCACATAATCTAAAAATGTAAATGAAATAAAACATTAAAAAAAAATGCAAGGAAGCAAATACATTCAGCCTTCCAATATAATAACTAGGTTAATGTGCCAGCACAGACCACTGCACTGCCATGTACACGTTCAGCTGGATATTGTTTTACACATTGGCTGCACAAAGTGTTGATATAAAATTAGTTGGACAAGCAGCATAAAAAAGATTCCTCCAAGAGTTCAAATGTATGATCATGAATTATTAAATCAAAATCTGTTGGAAATGTAAATTAAAATCCTTACGGCACGTCTCTCTTTGTGCTGCAGTTTATATATTAAAGCCCTGCAAACTATGCTGTACAAAGTTCACTGACAGTGCATCAAGTAATGAAGCCATACATTGATGAAAGGAATTGTATGAAAATATGCCGTTGGAAAACGCATTTGATCAAAGGCCAGCTGTCACATGAAATGCACATTTTTTTAACCACTGATAAACTGTAATAACCTGAATTCTTTTCAAAACCACGAGATTAGACAGCTGACAATGAACTAAGTAATACTGGCAGCTAGTGAAGCATCCTATCAGAATTAATATGGTAAAAATAATTCTGAAAACGGATAATTGTATTGAGGCTAACACAGTTACCTATCTTTAATATTTGTAACATTTGAGTTTTCTCTAGGACTCCTATAGGCAGCTTTTAGATACAGCTGGGATGTCTGTGACTGCCTACAAACATTTAAGCAAAATTCCAACAATAATTGGCAGTAAATTTCTGCTTACATCAGATAAATGTAGCTACAATTTTAGCACAGTATTTCCTGTGACATGAAGTGAACATTATAAATATATTTTTAATGTGTTCTTTTTATTACTTTAAACTTTTTTGTTTGTTTTTGTTTTCAGTAGGGTCTGCTGGGTTGTGATTGCATGAATCTGCTAAGTGTCTGCAGGAAGGACAAGTAACATATTGTTGTATATTGTGCAGCTAATGGAGCCATATAAAAGCTGGAGCTGGTTTAGATCTGAAGCGCTTGAATCAAGGACAGAAGAGCCCTAAGTACTTACATCTATAGATGTAGACAGCTCATGGGCTATGCAGTTCTAGAGTATGGACTGTTTGCTGCTGTATGATGCCTAGAATTGAGTCTGAATTTGTTGAAATTGAATACCAAGTTTCACTACTACCAAGTATTCAGTACTTGAATACCAAGTTTCACTAGTGCACTACGTTATCTTCCTGTGAAGCTGGGCTTTTTGCAAGCATGCAAAATAAATGGTAGGACAGGTTCCCATGCAAGTAAATAATCTGGAAAATAACCCATTGCCCCTAATTACTGATGATTCACTGAATACCAGCAATCCCAGACCTCCAGTAACAGAACCGTCACTGCTGGAGGACTCATGCTCCACCCCTGCAGACATTGGCAGGTCTCCTATGAAAGGAGGTACAGAGACAGTTTTTCCATAGGAAAACACTCCAAGAAGGATTTCTGGAGGTGAAAAAGAGACTGTAATTCTTTCCTTAGAGTTGGCTATTGTAGATGCATGTTTCTTCCAGCAAAATAATGGTAGTTGCAGGTCAGTGGTTTAGCTGGCTTGACATTACTGCCTGGGGTTAATTCAGGTTTTCGCAGTACACATGCAATCTGTTAGTGTTTAAATGTTCAGGCAGGTCTCCCTGAAATGAGCGTTGCTTTTCTGTGATGGACATCATGACACTTTTCTGGCTTTTCAGTATTTTCTCAATAGCAGGCCAAGGCAGTTCCACAGGCAAGGTTTTCTGTGTGCCCATTCTCCCTGTCTACTTCATTCAGAGCCAAGCTACCCTAAGTGCTGTAGGTGGTGACAGACATTTTAGAGGAAAATTCTCTGGGCTTCTTCAAAAACCTGCAAACGTCACGATACTTGGCAGGATGTGGCTTCCATCTAGTCTCCCTTTTTGTTAAATGTCTCAAGGAATTTTTGTCGTACTGGCTTTTCCTTTTCTTGGATACCCAAATTACAAAACCCGTCACAGAACTGCTTTTCATGGTGTGAGAGGTTTTTTGGTCTGCTGGGGAAGCACGCTGCACTTAAAATAATGTAATGCTGAGGTCTGGCGAAGGGTTCCTTTTGATTCTTATGTGTGTTGCTAAATCGTGCTGTACACTGCTTTCTTCTTTGGCTTGTGTTTTTGTTTTTCTTTTTTTAATGATGACATGTGTAGGGTGTTCTCTCAGTGTTCCAAAAAAAGAGCCCATGGGAAGCTGTTATTATAGACGTCATACCTGAAGTCACAGCTCTTTCCACAAAAAGTAAAAAAAGAAAAGGAAAAAAGAGGAAAAAAAAAGGAAAAAAAGAAAAAAATGCATCTGAGATGCACGTGCATCTACCATTAGAGCGAATGGCATGTATGGAGGCATCACTTGCATACCTGTCTGGATGCCTTATTCTAATCTGCCTATCTCTTCGTTACAATATTGCGATATTATCAGATGACAAGTTGCTTTCCATCCCACCCCTGTTACTTGACAATACACAACAGAGTAGAATGTAAAATTATAAATCTTGATTTTTTATCTTTTTTTTTTTAAAGAGACACAATATACAAAGAATTAGGGTTAGAGAGTAGCATTTGTTTTGCTGTCAATTCATTACTTGTCCAGAAGACACAATGCCCGAGATAATACTTCTCAGAATCTCTGTTTTAAGTGATATATAGCATGTCTATGTGCATCGCTATCTATCAGTCTAGTTCTGAAAGAATTACTTCTACGTCTGTGTGAAGTCTTTGGGTGTAATCTTGACCCCACTGACACTGACCTGAAAAATATTCCAGTATTTTCTGAGCATAAAGTGCTCTTTTCCTGTACATATAATTTTAAGTGCCCTACGGTGAAGTTCAGGGTCAGATGAAGCCTTCGTAGCAGAGTGACTCAAATCACTCTCTTCAGGTTACCCATTCTTAGCAGTTTTTATCTCCTAACAGCCTATACGCCTTTTCCAAATGCTTCCATCAGCAGACTAGCTTCACTGAGCCCTGTAGTCAGAAAAATGAAGAAAATCATAAAAAAAAATAAAATAAATTATTGCCTTCAGTCTTTGTCCACTTTTTAGTCTCCATTTCTACTCTAGTTTCAGTTTATTTTTGCCTTAATGAATTAAAAATTTAATGTAACCCTCAGACATATTTTCCACCCACTGGAGAATTTTCTGTATTGTCACATTTTTGTGCAATTAAAATAGGGTTTTTTTTGCCGCCTCTTCATTCCCTCAGTTGCATCCTCCTTGTTTCTCAGTCCCTTAATGTTATTTAGCATTACTTGGCTCTTGTTGTGTGGGAATGAGAGCAGTGATTTTTCTTGTTTTCTGAATTACTGTTGTTGAATGGATAGGATGTAAATCCTGTGAGGAACCCAGTAAAGATAAAGCCTGTAAAGCTTTGTAAAACTCAATATAACCTGGATTGTACAGTTGGACTAGATAATCTTAGAGGTCTTTTACAACCTTAACCATTACATGATTCTGCGGTCATTACTATTCACTGGGTATTTAACAATATCAAGGTCTACTTTATGACAAAACCTTATCTAAATCAGGTATACTAAAAATCATGATTTAAAAAAAAAATTGTCACTCACTGTAGACTTTTTTTTTTGGTTATATAAAAGTCTTTTTATTCAGGAATTATTGCTATTTTCAGGAAGTGATGTGATGTCAGTCTGTTTTTTGTAAAAAGTATTTTTTTAAATCTTGGAAGAGAACATTCACTGCACTATAAGCAGCACAAAAGCTACTTAATAAATGGGAGAATAGTGATGAATAATGCTGTTTACCAGTTCTTGGATGGAGTTAGCTTTAAGCTGAGTTTTCACAATGAAGAGAAAAGCCTCTTCTGCCAAATAATATATCAACAGACAGTCTATCTAAAGGGTACAAGAGCATAGTTACATTGTGTTCTGGATCAATGTCATCTTTGTTATTTAAAAAGCAAGTTGAGGATTTTAAGTCTGGAGATGTACTTTCAGTCCCTTTTATTTCATGAATTATTAATCTGACTCATGTATGTTTGTAGTTTTCTGTCTTACTAATGCAGAATGCTCAATATCCAGCCCATAGTTATAGTATAGCTTTGAAATACACAGTACATAGTCATATTAATATTCTTCCTGCAAATGTGATAATGTGTAGGTGAGATGTATACAAGAAAATTCATTGGAAATAATTCTATATATTTGTAGTTAAAATAATGTGCTTTAAATATGCATTTATGCAAACAGATAATGTGTCTTTCAATACATTTGAATTGAAGATGGAATTCTTTTTGTTTCTTTTTGCAGCTAATAAGCTTTAAATCCTTTCAAGCAATACGTCTAACAGTGCACTCATGCTATGTGGTTAATGGTGACAAGGAACATATTTCATTCTCTTCTCACTCCGTAGAGAAATAAAATCCAAAAATCCTGGACAAGGATAGCTGAGGAGAAGAAAGAAAAACATGAGTATCAAGGATAATACATAGGTCACTCCAAAAGAAATGCCTCCTATTTATTTCCATGGAAACTACAACAGATACAAGAACACTATTTGATAGAGCAAATTCTCAGCTATAAAACAATATTTTTCAACACAGTCACCACCATTAGCTACGCGTTTTTACCAGCCATGAACAACAGTCTTCCTGTTGCACCCGTAAAAATCTGTACCAGCAGAGGTGACCTACTATTGCTGTTGCCACTGCTGAAACGCACAACCCACTGCCTCACTGTGTTCACATCAACTGTTTGGTTTCCATAAACATTTAGCAAGTGTTGATAAATGTCAATGGGTGCAATTTTTTCTGCATGGTGGGATTCAGTGGCACACCTTTGCTTCATACACACTTTCATGTCGGATTCTATTTTGACAGGCTGACTGCCTCTTTGCTGCCATCTGTCACACAGCAACAAAGTGTAACAGAATATTATTGGAAAGGTTCAAGCTTTACTGCCATACCACCAACATCTGCTTCTGACATTGTGGGTCAATGTAATAAAATAGGAGGCAGTACTTTTGGAGCAGACTTATTAGTTTTCATATTGAAATTAAATCACCTTGGTGACTTATTCAGTCTAATTTTATCAGATTATCAGATGTATTTCTGTTCTATTCTTGCTTTTTGTACACGACATGAGCCAACTCAAAGACTGGTCTAAATTTTCAGTGGTTATTTGCAATTTTTAACATTAATCTTAGATTCAGCATACAGTTTGATTAATTGTATTTGCTGCAGGCCATTGTCATCATTCTCTTTAGTGGAGTACAAAATGCCAAATTTTGAAATGGCCATGGAAAACTAGCCCTAGAAACAGGTTTTAAATAATCCTCCAATGCAGGAGAGGTTTTTGTTACAGAATCCATCTGAGTTACAAGAACTACTGCTCAAAAAAAGTGTGCATTTGAGAATAGGTCACAGTCCTTTCAGTTCTGGACTTCATGATGCCACAGGAGGTCAAGCATCTCCCCACTATTTGTGCAAGATTTTGCATTCAGATAGGTTTAGCTGAACAAATGAAAAAAAAAGAAAACTCCCATGAACACAGAGCTTCCTACTGGTTGTGTATTTGAGAAGTCTGAAGAGCTCTGTTTATTGTAACAAAGGGCCTGGAATAAATTATGTTTAGTAAATTGGCTACAGGTTTTCCTCTTTCAGACAGTAGCTTCAGAGCAATCTGTTTTATAGGCTCTACTAAATCTGACCAATTGCAAGGAGGTGACACCTCATTTCAGGGACGTGACATCACATGTGCCAGTTACATCCAGCTGCCTCTCCCTGGCAGAGGTGGCGGGACACCAGCAGATCCACATTTTGTCTTTTTGGCAGTTTTCACCCATGCTCAGTGTGAATTAATGGGTTCCACAGGGAGGTCCAGGCAGGATGGAGCCTGGCCCTTGGCCCTCTTCAGCCAGGCACCTCCCACCCCTGTGTGGGGCAAATAATAGCTCCTTTCTTCTGGTGGAAATAGCCCAATCCCACAAGATGTGTACACAGCTTCCTTCCTTAGCTGGTCTTGCAGGTGATAATTAACACAGAGAAGAAATTTCCAAGCTGAAGCCAAGGTGGGAAGCTGCTTTGGCTTCAGACGTTTTCTCTAAGTTCATTTTCCTTATTTATTTTGGGTCTGATTGATTTGAGGAAGTTTTTGCAGCATGTTGGGTGCTTAGCAGAAATATTGAACTAAAGGAAACAATGTTTTGTCCTCTGACAAAACTCTTACTTTCTGAGCAGAGGAAAAGAAGGAATTTAGATTAGCTTTTAGGTTTTGTATTTTACTTCTGTTCATGGGCCTGATTATTTTGGAGCAGCGTGACCATAGCTCTTTTAAGCTCGGGGCACTGATTGACATTACATATGCTACAGAGAGGAAGGGTACTTCCTGAAGATTAGTGGCCAGTTAGTTGTTCTGAAGTTCATTAACCTGAGCTAGTCATTAGACTGTTGGAAGGATTCTGCGTGGAAGCTGGAATTGTATTAGAAGATCATCATAATCTAAAAATATATGTGACAATCTGGCTGGATTGCAATGAGTCTAGGAGAAGATGGTTGGCTCGAGCTCACAGAACAGCTGCCTTCAGTGTAAACCAAACGCCATGTGTCAGGAATTAAAGCAAGGGTTTCTTCATGGACACTGTTCAACTAAAAAGGAAGAAAAAAAAAATATTTCCATTAGCAGAACACTACATGAAAAAGTGAATTTCCTGACGACCAAAAGGCCAAATGCAATGCTGATCTTCAGACTCCAGTTAAACAAGACAGTGTGTTTGCTCAACAACTTTTTTCTACCAGTGGCAATTTTTTTTTCTTATTCTTCATTGTACTTTACCTTGAGAAGATGAGCCCCAAATTCTCTGGTGCGATTCCTGTTGGCTGAGACCCAGACCCCCAAGCCACAACATCTCAGCATACTTGCAGTGAGATTGACTCCCTGTTAATTGCGTATTTTTGAAGTATGGTTTGTCTCTGTCATCTCACAGAAGATGAATAGGGCTGGTGTGTCTTGTTTTAATATAACCCTTTCCCTTCCTTCTCTCCTTTCCCCTCTCTTCCACCTTTTCACTATTTGACCCTGCAAGAGTTAACAACGTTGGTTTTAGTCCCACCACAAACAATTGTACCAGCATGGAAGAAGTAAGGGCTATCATCTCTCAGGATGCTATAGTCTGGTAAAAGGAACAGAAAGATGAAACAGACATGTCAGATTTGTTTTCTTTTCTATCCATGTCATCTCTTGAATGTGTGATGGCACTTGGCCAAAAGTGTTGCATTCAGACACAGAATGTAAGTGTTGAGGAAGGGATTGAGAAGAACGAGGCTTAATGTTCTGCGTAGGAAGGATGCTTCGGGCATTTTTCAACTTTGTTCCCCTCTCTCTTTCCCCATCACACCCTTCCTGTACACTCCCTTGTCCTTTAGCATTGGCAGAAGTGCTCGTCGCTCAGAAAGCTCCAGCTTCATCTGTGAGAAGTTTCCTCTGGCAGAGAGAACTAAAGGAGTCCTCTTTCCAGTCCCTTTATGCAAGGAAGGAGGTACTACCTGCCTCATGAGGTCCTGGATTGATTCTGGATGCCCCTGCAGCACGCGAAGGGGCTCTACAGTGCTGCAGTTAGATGAAGTGCAAAACATGTGGGGTGGCTTGGGGGGCTAAGCTCTGCTGGGTCCCTCGTGGGTTCGCAAGGAGTCTTTCCCCCGATGTCCGTGCAAGTGCTGGCTGCTGTGGGCACTGAGATTACTCTTTTAATCAGGCGGTTTTGGTACCTTTCAGAAAATAATTTTGAGGACAAATCATGAGCCATTAATCTCGTTACTAGCCGTGACATTTCCTTATACTTTGATTTACAGCATCACTCAGACACTGGTATTTGTTATTTCACTGGATGTATCCCCTGACTTCTGGTATTGTGCACTTGCAGGAGGAAGGATCTGCTCTACAACTATTTTCATGTTCTGACCTCTGTGATTTATTAACCATCAACTTCTGCCTTGAGCACTCAAGATGTCATTTCAAATAATTCCCTAGGAAAAAATGGATTTGTTGGGAAAAAGGGATCTCCCCTAATCAGGTACCAAACAGGACTCCAGGAGAACTGTTGCTGCTTTCTGTGCAGCTACTGAGGTGGCTATGTGACCTGTAAGAAGTAGGTTTTATACAGTTTTATGATTGCAGTCTTGTCTGGGGAAAATAAGGACAGTGATAATTGCTTTCTTTTGTAAAACACTTTAAGATTTATGGAATATGAATGACTATTATTAAGTGAAAAGTGTTGCAAAGCTGGCTTAGTTGCACACTGTATTAACATAGTCCCATATCAGCCTATTGACCTCGGTATGAACTACTCATTAAAGTTTATAGGACATTTTGTGGGTGAATTGAGGCAGTTATTCCACTGAAAATATCATACTGAAAAGCACATTTAAGTCCATGAGCTGTGCCGACTTTTTTTCTCTATTAAAACTAAATACTACTGCTTTCTCTATCCAATTTTCTTAGTTTATTTATGAAAATTTATGATGGGTATGTCCTCACTGTTAACTCAGTTTATTCTCTCTTAGTATCTGCAATACAGCAGCTTATTCTAGCCATAGGATAAACATACAATAGCTGTTGTACTGAGATAAAGAGTGAGCTATAAAACAGCAAGATATCCAATGGAGCTGTATAAACTAATGAGATGCACGATCGTGTTTGAGTAGCAAATATTCTTTTCATTGATACTGAATTAATTTAATTTTTGCTTAGACTGTAGCTATGGTAGACATTGTTATTTGAAAATCTTACATATTTTCCCAACCTTAAAGTGTGTAAGTGTGGTATTGAAGATTTTGATTTATACAAGAGAAAAAAAAAACAAAAACTTTTGTAGCAAATGTGTTAAGTGAGCTACTTAAGCCAGTTAGGTCTGGCTTGTTTTCAGAAATATTATTTATATGATAATGAAAAAGATCTACAGATATTTTATTTTTGTTTCCAGATTAAACTTGGATTGTTTGAAGAGTGGGGAGATATTTCACCATAGTGCAAAAAGTGCATAAGAAGAGAGCAGAATGAGACCTTCCCAAGTACCGAATGCCTGCAGCTTGTTATCTTTAGCAATGCTGTTCCTTCCTGTCACTGGAACGTCAAAACAAAATATCCCAAGACTGAAGCTTTCCTATAAAGGTAAACTTTTCAGCAGTTTTTCTGATTCTGCCACTTTGTTTTTATGTGATGTTGCCAGCAGTTCATTACTGTTACTAACCGGGCAAATGCAACACATTTGTCACAGTTTCCAGAAATACATGGCAAAAGCCTTGAGGATGGATGAATTCTACCTATTTCAGTTTGTTCCTAAAGGATATTCATATACTGTACATAAATTATGGGAGAGTCATTGTCTAAGCATAGGCTTCTAGTGCTACTTGAAACAACATGAGACCTATTGGCATCCCACGTGGGGATGAGATGGGCCTTGGGGAACATCAACACTTTTCTAGAGCATCAGGGAAAGTACCTCAAGTGTTCCAAGTGGCACCTAACTTGTAGCCATTTTTTCTCTATTCTTAAATTGGTATGTGAAGCTCATTAAGTGTTTTCTGTCTTTGGATCTCTTTGGATCACAATTGCTTGTTTTTCTGAGAAATTTCATAATCTTATCTATATTACTTGTTGAGAATGTTGAGAAGATGGAGGGGTTTAAACACATATTTAAAGAAAATTCCTTAATGGTCATATTCTTACAGAAAGGAGATTTCTGTAGATTTGATTGTATAGTACATTTCCACAGCTTTCAAAAGACATGGAGATTTATCACTTTTACATTGATATTCTTTAGCTAATGCAAATGCTCTCCAGATAGCCATTTTTCGGCTATGTCAGCACCCTGACCTTATGGGAGCTCATTCTGTTCTCAGTTTGTCAAACATAGGTCTTTGCATGCATTGTGGTATCACATTTGGGAAGGTCTGACTGTACAGGAGGTTGTAAAGTCTTCAGCAGTGATTATGATATGCTTATCAAGAGCTCTAACACTCTCAAGAATTTATTGAGTAAGCATAATGTAATGCTATTTAGTTACAAGCTTCTCTTCTGTTAGAAGTGTATGCCACTGTGTATAGAATTACCCTATGCATATCTGTGTTTGAATGTGTTTTTGAGAGAGAGACAGAGGAAGAGAGATCAAGAGATCTTGACAACATTTTTATAAGTTCAGGAAACAGTTACACTCACTTAAGCCAATGAATACAGAAACTGAAAGACCTGACATGAGTTATGAACGTTAGCAGAAAAAAAAAAGCCCTAACATATAGCCAGACTTTTCACAGCTAGGCCTTTTTGAGATAATTCCCAATAGCAGCATATACCATATGGTGATGGCATTTATTGTGGATTTGACACTCATGATTAGTGAATTCCTCTTGACTTCAAAAGCAGATAGCCTTTGGCAAAATCCTGATGGATGCATTTGGCAGGTAAGGAGAGAGGGAGAGAAAAATTATTGAGTTCAACACAGGGAAAAAGAATTAAAAAAATACAACCTGAAATCTTAGTTTAAAATAGTGGCAGAGACCTGCTGGGAGTGGCTGTGAAAATGCCTGAGCTCGTTCAAAAAGACAATGAATGTATGATTGATATTTAGGCCCTGACCCAAACTTTTATTAGCAACTTTATAAATCCTTCAGTTTGGCTTGAGGGTTACAGTTTCCTATCCAAACTTATCCACCTATATCCCTGTAGGGGGAAAGAAACTAACAGATACAAACCAGCACATAAATCTTAATTTGGAAAGCTCCAGTGTAACTGAAAAGTCAAAGGAGAGAGAATTACCAGATTTTATCGTTGCTTTTTTTAGGAGGGAGGGTGTATTTTTCTTTTTCCACAAGGAATGAGAAAAAAAGTTACTGTTTTTTTCACACTTGGAAGTGTTAAATTAAGAATGAGAGGAAGAGTCTTAAAAGATTTGTTTTACTCACTTGATATTATACCTCTGAATAAAGTATGGATTAAAGAGAGAGAGAAGTAAAGGAAAACAAAGGCTTGCTGCTCATTGTGAAGGAAAATACCACTCTACCCAGGAGAGTCAAATGCATTATTCCTATTTTTTTTATAAGATATCAAGTTTTGTTTCCAGAAACACTGCATGTCTTCCTAAGCCATGGCATGAAGAGTTTGATGCTGTGGCTACCCACTTCAGAAGAAACGTGGTTCAGGCATATTTTAATCTGCAGGCAATATTTGGTTGCTTATAAGTCTGTTCAAGTAACCATTCTGCAGCCAGGTGTCTCAGTTTCAAAGAGCAATTCTGAAATTCTTCATTCTTGCTTGTCAGTGGATGATGGACTTTGCACTGTAAGTAGTGTGGGTTTGTGTCATAACTAAATTAAGGTTTTTTTGATGACAGCTGTTTGTCAGATGTTCTGACTATTTAATATAGTTGTCAGAACTAAGCTCACTATGCTATTTTTTTTTCCCTAAGCACTCTCGCCAAAATAACTCCAAGGTTTCTAAGAATAAGATGTAGGAGAAATCAACTGTCTTGCCAATTCTCATAAAACTGCTAGAGTCATGTCATTGACAAGTCCTGGCATCTCCATCCTTCGGAGTTTGAATATCATGAGGAGGATGATATGAAGCCCTTTTCCATCCTAATGGAAAACTGACCAAACTTGGCCACATCAGGAGGTGCTGAAGACCTGATCACACGTGCGTGTTCATTGCACTGCTAAAAGTGTTGTCTTTCAAGAGAAGGTTTCATCCTCTTCCAAAGGCAATGTGTTTATGGGATGGCAGAGCTCCATCTTCCCAGAATGGCTGAGCATTTACTAGGGCTGGAAATGAGCAGGACTTTCCCCTGCAGTCACTTCATCTCACAGCTGTAGCTACTGAAAAGGAGCAGAGCACACTTCAGCTGAGGGCTAGGAAACTGCTCCTTCCCATGCCCTGACAGTAAGGAGGAGGAGCATGCCAAGGGGCGAGTGCTGAGGATGAAGGGTAAGGGACAGGAAGAGAGGAAGAAAAAGAAGGAAATGTATTAAAAGTAACACAGGGAAAGAGAAAACGGAGTGAGAAGTTGGAGGTGGATAGAAGAAGGGTAAGAAGATGAAGGGTGGAGTGGCTAAAAAAGTTTCTAGAACCGCAAAGGCGCTCCAGTAATCCTCTGTGCATCACAAGTCCTCTGTGTTCAGATGGTAATTAAAACTTTAGGGCTTGTCGGCATGGCATTTATGAGCTTTTGTCTTCTGAGAAGTAGCTTAAGGCGTTGAAGTATCTGCTGGGAAAGTTAAGATGAAAATATTCCAGTGAATCATAGGTATCAACATGATGCTGTATGGTGGATTTCCTTCATTCTTTGCCCCAGTTCTAAAATTACATGTTTAAAAAATCATACATCCTTAAAATGACAAGCATGGACTAAAGTCATTTAAAATATCTTTTAGTAGAGTTGCAAAGTCACAAATATATTCTCAACTTGTGTTGATATAATATGCTATGATGTTTAATTTCATACCTCATCCTGTATTCCCACTTTTTCTGATTCATTAGTTCAATAATTCTTCAGTATTTCTTTTTATCTTCTCAGCTTAGACTGTAGCTATTAGAGATTGGTGCATGTCATTCCTACCCCAGAAATTATTACAGCTTTCATGATACTTCTAGGGTGCTCAATTTATATTTCTCCTTCTAGGGCCTCAATTTATATTTCTCCTAGTTATTTTCTACAAGGTTATGAGGTATTTCTATTATTATACCTGTAAAATTACCAAAAGGTAAACAAATTATCTACCGATAGAAGACTACTAGGACCTGAATTTTTAGTAATACTCTATATTTTAAAAGTATTTCTATTACACTACAGTGACTGCTGAAGTAATTGTATGTATTTATCATTCATTCTGATGTACCTGGAGTTAACCTATGGCTATCACCCAAACTGTGGAACTCCTCAAACACAGAAGTGGATTTCAGCTTCCCTAAGCAGCACATATGTGCTGTCTACTACCTCATTTAATATTCTCATCTCAACAGCAAGTGCAAAAAGTTTCACAGAATGGCATAATTCCTGTTACTTAATCTAGGAGGAGTCTGTGTCATAATTCATGCATACAAATATGTTTAATTCATTTTGTGTAGACAGTATGTCTTTTCGTAATGGTCTTTGCCAGTTCATTGTCATATACTTTTATAAAGTTTTTTTGTATTTCTGAGTTTTACTTTCTAGGAAGAATTGAGAACAGAAGAAAACAAAACATTTTTTTCAACCATTTTCAAGTTTTTGTCTTCCTAAAATTTTCCAGTAGAAATGCAGACTCCTAGTTGCAAATTTAAACCTATGAGTTTCCTTTATTTCACTGTTTTTTTCATAGATCTTTTAACAGTAGTCTGGATGCTGAAGGAGCACATTTATATTACAAAAGTGTGCTCTTTGCTTCCTTTGTTATAGGGCATCCCTCAGCCCAGACACTATCACCAGTGACGTATCCATACTCGTATGTATGAATGCATATCATTCCGGTGCAGAGGAAGTATGGCCATGCAGCAGCAGCAAGCCACGCTTGCTGTGACCAGTGCTGATTTGGGTGGTCAGGGGACCAGGATCCTACGCTGTGACACAGCAAACAGAAAAAGGCGAGACTGAATGCAAACTTTGGCTTCTGAAACATAATTTACTTATCACTTAAAAATAGATATAGCAGTAATTTAAATCTATTAGACAGGAACATTATTCTGAGCTGACTTCTTCAAACTGAATGCATTAAGATGCTGTCTCACCCCCACTAAAGTCATGGCAAGGAGTTTGCCTCAGAAGTAAACTGGAACAGGATTAAATATCCATGCCTTGCCTTTTTCATCTTAACTAAGTAAACTAAAGACATGAAATTCTGTGTCCTCTGTTTAAGGATGACAATGCAAAATCAACAGTCCCAATGGAAATAAGCCACATTTAAGAAATGTTTAGCTTCATGCAGTGTTTCGTGTACATTTTCTTCCCCTTAAGAGTGATACATTCTTGTGACATGGTGAAAAAGAAAGCAGAGGATTACATTTTGGTGCCAGAAATTCTTTTGAAAATTTGACTGGATTAGTGCATTTCCTTAATTTTCTAAAAATGATCCATAGGACATATTATATTACAATGTCAAGCATCCTGTTTTCTAAATTATTTTTGCTCTAAATGTGTTTCGTTTTAGAACTAAAGGGTCGCTTAACTGTTGCATCAGAGCAGTTAGTTTGTTCTGTTTCAGTAAAGTTGCTTGCTTCCACAGCATGCACCATTTAATTACATGTGCAAAATATAGTTCCAGTTGTATAGCTTTGAGATCCTCATTTAAACTGTTTGCGACAATGTGGGTAATCCCGGTGTCACGAAACAGGTGTTGCACCGCTATGAATGACTGGAACGTGGTAAACTGAGGGTGTATAAAAACGCCTAGAAATGAGCTTGCACTTCTACAGCTGTGCTTGCTCTACAGGAAGAGGAAGACAGATCAATAAAAATATGCTTTTGAGGTAATATTAGCTGCTATAATTCTGAATACTCATGATGATCAAAAAAAGTCTGCTCAGCGAGGGAGTGTTGCTTTTCTTGGATCATTTATTTTATTTGTTAATAAATTCATTTTTGATTATTATTTATAGGGAAAAAATATCTGAGATTACTTTGTAGAGTAAAGATCTGTATGTGAGAGTTAAGATCCTACCATAAGATGATTGTCAAGTCATGAAATAGATTTTGCCAGTTAGGTCTCAGAAATGCTTTCTGGAGGTAGCATGCATTGACACTTCAGGTATCCCTAAGGATGAAGGCAGATGGGCGTTGCTGTCCATCTGAGCTAGAAGCCTTGTATATACTGTAGACTAAGTATAAACTTAAGGGGGTTTATGATGTTTTAGTAACAGGAAAACCAGCAAGTTTCTTACATTTTTTCCCTTTTTAAACAAGTGAACTTGGAGGTCAGATCCAACTATACATTGCATTTTCTGTCATATAATTATCACATATATAATGTCCTGGAGAGCAGCCTTCAGTCAGTGACATCAACAGTTTACATAGCAGTTGAACTAAGAATAACCTTAGAGAACTGACCCGTATCAACTCTTAACAGTGTAAACAGCCTGTAGCTCACAGCAGTTTTCTTTTTTCATGATCACAAAAGGCCCTGAATTGGATGAAAAAAGAACTGTGTTTGCAAAATACCAAACTGTTCTGCTGAATGTTCACTTGATTAAATCTCAGAAGATGAGAGAAAAACAAAAGAATAAGTCTTTGGGAAGAATGATTGTTGTCTTGTAAAAAGTAGGATGAGACAACACCAAAAATTAGTTCACTAGAAGAAAAATATGGGGAAGATACATGATCAATGGCATCAACTTTGAAGAGGGTACTGTCAAAAATGCTTCTCTAGTTGCTCTTTTACTCAAGACAGTTGCAAACCAAAACTAATCCTGAGTAGTTCTGAAGATCCCAGCCTTGTTCTCTTTCTGTGCACTAATTTGAGGGCATGATCCTCTTGACGTCACTGTGCATAGCGGTGGACATCTGTGGCTACAGAGCAGGTCCTCCAGTCACATCCTATTTCCTTTTCCTCCCTCCCCATTTCTGCTGTTCCATATATAGACATGTTCCTCAGACAAGGGCTGAAGGATGCAAGGGATGTCTGTTCTGAAGGCAGTCATTTGGAGATAAACAAACACACAAAGAGGTAACAGAAAGAGACAGAGACAAGATTTCCTGTTTCACGCTGAAGCACCAGCAGAGAAGGGATTGGCTAGCTGTGGTTAAGAGATGCATTCAGACAAGTGTGCGAGTGATGAAGGTGCCTTTTCCAGGCTTTCTTCTTTGTGGTCCAAATCCTGGCTGTCCCAGCAAAGTATGCTGAGATGTACCATAGAGTTTCATGGCTAAGATATTACTGAAGACACCAAAGTTTTACGTTCAGCTTATCTGGTATCTTTGGGAAGACTACATCATCCATGCAACCTGGATTTATTTGAAAAAGATTTCTCTTTAAATATGTTTCATAACAGCTGTCTATATGACATCCATTGGTGCCCCAAGGAGGAGAAATAACTGTAAATAATACAAATAAAAAAGGTAAACTTCCCTGCATTCCAATATTAAATGGCTTTTGCCTATATACTAATAATTGAAAGAAGCAATTGGACAGTGCACATGGTTGGCCTTCACAAACAGACATTTTTTGCCCTGTAATCTGTGGTTAGAGTTGTCCTGTCTCAGTGTTGCCTAAGAAGCCTATAAGACAGATATTGGGTCTACCTGCATTTCCGTACAGGAGACTGAATCTGATAGAGGCTGCTAGGCAAAATTTGAACTTAAATAACTAACATATAAGGGAATTTAATGCAGAAATACAGTGACCTCTTGTTTTAATGGTTTCATAAGAACTTAACTCCTGCCAATATCAGGAAAAAATAACTGATAATTACATTTCTCTCTGCCATGGTGGAGCATTATGCCAGTCCAAGCTATTATCATGTGAACTGTTTTTGTTTTCACTGCTGGAAGTGGTCCTTTCCTCCTGCCAGTGCAAGACTATTTTGAAAATCTACCTCTGCATTAGCTAATTGAATTACTATGGTACACTTGCTTTTTAATCAAATAAAATGTATCTGGAAAACTGGAAAAAAAAAATGTTTTCCTAAATATTTTAAGTTTCCTGAAAATAATCATTTTCTACATTTAAACCACATTTGTTCTAAAGTATGTCCATCCTGTGCAGTTACCGCAGATAATGACTGCGTGGCTTAAACAGCGCTTCCCAGCAACAATTGCATTTCTGTGCTGCACTCCTACAGCAATTTAGAACAGGGCCATTAATTTTGCCTTGTGAGATCAACCGGATGTCACGATGGAAAAGCTGAAATATTAATGCCTCCACTGTCATTTGCAAATGTTCACTTCCCTCATTCACAGCATGTGAAAAAAAGAAAGAAAAAATATCTGGCTCTTCTCAGATAGGGAACCCTCTGTGGGGACAGGAACTAACAGTTATGTGTGGGGAGAGCAAGCAGGAACCTCCAAAAGTGGGTTTGCTGCCAACAGAGGAAGTGTCTATTCTACTGGCAGGTAAATCTTCTCACAGAGGTCCCTGCCCTTCCCCACCCTTCCTGAGCAGGCACCTCTCCCACCATTCCCCTCAGCCCTGCCCAGTGCTGCTCACCAGTTCACACTGATCACCTCATGGACTGTATCAGCTCTGTGTCCTCATCCAACTGGATCTGTCCCAGCCCAGTCAAGAAACCAGAAGAGCTTTTTGAAGCCATTGATGAGTAATTTTGCTTGTCCTCAGGGGACTGTGGGAAGGGTGTTGAAGGATCATCAGTGCTTAAGAGATATTACAGGCCCTCAGACAGTCGTTTCATGGCAGCTGAGACAAAATAATGCTGTGCTGCTTCTGGAAGGAGGATGCCTCCCTCTACTCTGTCTCACCAAACACACGTGCACTTCTCTCTCTTCTCATCCACTCCCAGATGCATGGACCTGCCCTTTCTCTTGCACCAGCTCCAGCTCTCATCAGCTCCTTTGACAAGGATCTGTTAGTAGTTAGGACTTTATATCTTATTTGGCTTTACAGTCTGACCATCCAGCTTTTCAGGGCTCTGGTCCAATGCTTCACTTCAGAAAATAGCCCCCATGTCTTCTTTCTGTACACTCAGGGCTAGATCCCCAGCAGATAAAATTATTGCAGGTCCCAGTGGTTAAACCAAGAGTCTGGCTCTAAGTCCTGATGAGAGTGCAAGCAGGGCATGTGTCTGTGTGCGCAGAGGGTGGGGGAGGGTGGAACATACATCTATTTAATGCTTCTATAAAGCTCTGCACTGCTCACAGACACTAGCTACAACTGCTATATACAATAGTAGTATGAAAGTTGCAAATAGATTTCAATGATAGCAACAATAGGCAAAAAATATGGATTTTTTTGTGTGTTAGCTCTTCTTTTAAATCTTGAAAACCAAGGCACTAATGAGGAAACACAGTAAGTAAACCTGATTGGCATTAGCTCCCCTTTGCACTGTCACTTCAGGAACAGCTCATGCTGCTCTCTGTCTCTCCTGAGCCTGTTACTGTCAATATTAATATGTTTTCCAGTCGCATGCCATCTGACACTTTCGCTGACACTGAGTTGTTCATGCCTCTGCAGTTCAAGTTCTCTCATCTCAGCTACTTTACTATTTTAATGTGAATATTACTCTCATTAGGAAGCTGATAAATAGATTTGGTGAAAAAATGTATTATTAGGATCTATGACCTTTAGTAAACCAATAGCTTTCATATACAACAGATGTAGGCCCAATGGAGCAAGTCCTGGCGTCAGATGTGCAGCCTGAGAACACAGGTCTGAGCAAAATGAATTGGGCTCCCCAACAGAGCTGTCAGCACCCATCTGTAGTGTCAGACCAGCTGAGCCAAATCCAGTCTTCATGGCTGATTAGACCTTGGGTTTACATGAGCTGCAGTTTCAAGTCCTGGGGAACAAAATCCACACCACAATCTCATTTGCTAGAAGCGTGAAACAAAATCCACTACTTTAATCTCTTCATTTTGAAACAGCACAGCCTGGTGTATCATGAGCCCACAGATAAATGGGCTCAAAGAGCTTGCACGCATCTTCAGTGAACTTGTTTTCAGAAGTTTCTCTGAAGATGAAGTTATGTGAAAATTGCAGTTCCAGGTGCTTCAAAATACTTTAGCCATTTTTGTGTCACTCTGAAGAAAATAAAATCTGAAATGAAAGGTGCTTTTTTGAAGGTAAATGCAATATAATGATAGTTATTTGTTTTGAAAGGGTGGATAGCACTGCCTATAATTTTATGTAATACGTTTTAACAAAGAAAGAACCTTGTGCCTTAAAGTGCTAAATATGATCACTGTAATACATTTTTAACACCTGGACATACTTGCAAAAGGCAATACACATCTTCATCCAAGCAGGAAAGAATGAGTCTACTGCTGTAGAGTGCGGTGCGTTCATCCATGCAAGTTAACGCAAGCCACAGATTCCCACGAGGATTTTGATGCTAGATATGTATCAGGAGCAAACCTGATGATCCTTGGGGTCCTTTCCAACCCAAGCCATTCTATGATTTTATGATTCTACTGTCAGTGCATTTCTTTGTGTTGTGTGTGTGTTTCTCAGAGTGTAGGCTAGTCTCCATACATAATGCCTTTCAGCTATGTCATTCATAAGATTCATGCCTTTCCAATTACAGGTCATATAATTAGCCACCTAGAGGTAGATGGAAGTTTTATAATATGACATGAGATGGCAAACTGGTTGGAACAGTAAAACTGATTCACAATCAATAAGAGAGGCCTCTTTGGATAAATCAGTTAAGGATTTTGCCATTATTTCCACCTGAAGCATATCACTGATCTCCTGCTTTCTGTATATTTGATTGGCTGAGGGCAAGAGGCTGGGAAATGGTTAACCACAGCAGAAACTGAAATTCTAATTGGAGTTAATGTGGGTAGCAGAATTCAGCTGAAGCTGTTTTTCCCTCAGGTTCAGTGAGTTTAGAGCTTATTTGCTACTGTGGCGCTAGTGAGGGGGTTTTTCACAATGCATGAACCAATGGGCTGCTATCCTTACCATAAATGAGAGGTTTTCGTTCACCTGCTTGATGCTCAGGTTGCTGGAAGGTGATTTTAAATGATAGGGCTAGAGCTTGGTCTCCAGTCAAGTTAACAATTCCTCTTCTGTGATGTCAAGTAGAAAACGGGCCTCTGATTTCAATAATAGTCTAAAACTATTCTGGCATATATAAAGAAAAAAATTGTATGTTCTTAGAGAACAATATTCTCTCACCATTGGGATGCTTTGAATGGAATTGAGAATAAGACTGACGTGGAAGAAGCAGATTTCAGTCACGTAACTCAGATTATTTACTCTTTATGCAAAATACTGGCAGCCAGGCCAGATCTGTGTGAGAGAAAGGAAAAACAGATACATGCAGCCCTTACAATTGAAAATGAGGAAACTGAGGGGATGAGCCTGGTGGTTTTTTTTTTTTTTTTGCATGGTGTGCTTTTCCCCTATGGAGGAGATTTGTTGTCCTTTAAGTCCATCAGTGTTACTTCTATTAAGGTATGTGTGGTGAGATGCCAGCAATTACCTACACAGTACCAAAGCTCTTATGCTTGCCAATCGTTTATATTGAATTATATTTGTAGTGCTTATTCTACGTCTACAGTATTGCTTAAAAGAAGAAAAAAAGATTATCTAATTTTGCATTGGAAACAACTGTGAGTTTGCTTTCCTTGGCAGTATTTCAAGAAAGATAAACTACTTAGAAAAAGAACCCTACACTAATCCACTGGCTTAGGTCTTCTTCACAAAACCAATGTTTCACTCGGATGCATTTTCAGTTGTGTTTTTTAAAAAGAAAACAATTATTTTGCTTGGCTCTTTGAAGGTTATGAATTAGGCCTCTGTGTTTCTTTTCACCAACAAGAAATCACAAGACAGCTTGTAATCATCTCTGCAATAATAACATTTTACAAGTTATTTGTGCAGCTGTTTCTCTAGTCAAATTTATTTACAGTTAAAACGCAGCATTTAAATTCCGGGTGCTTCAAGGGGTGCCGTTAGATGTAGTTCTTTTGAAACAGGTTGAGGAGTTCCTTTTCTGCCAGTTTTGACATAGCCTGTCATTACAAAAATGTCTGGCCACAAAGACTGTTCTGAGTCTTTACGAAATGTTTCCAGATTTTCTGAGGGCTCACGCCGTGCTGGAGTGAGGAACAACAGCATGATCACGGAATACATGACTTGAAGCTAGGAAGTCTAAATATGCTGTATAAATATAAATGCGTATTTTCAGAATAGGATAGCCCTTTTTTCATTAGAAAGCTTTACAGTGTGGCACTGAGGCTGTAGGCTGTCGAAGTAAGCAGTGATCGAACTGCTGTGAGCCAAGTCCACTGAAACACCTTTCTAAATGAATGAGAAACACTTATTAATCTAACTCCTACCACTCCACAGTGAAATATTAACCAAAATAGGGATTTTGCTGAATATTCATTTAATGGCCAGACTGGAGTCTGTGAAGAAAAGAAGTATATATTTTTCAGTAAAACACCGTATACAAACTGTAATTTGAATGGTGAATGTGCAGTCATAAAAGATCATTTCTGTAATTAACTTTGCTTTTTTTGCACTGTGAGAGAGCTATTTCTATATTAGACTGGCTTCAGATACAGTGATTTGAATCAGCTGCTTTTTTAAATAGAATATATGCTCCTCGATGTGAACGGACAAGTATGATCTTCGTGGTAAATTTTTTCAATGTGATATCCTAGGTCATATTTAAGATATCTTGCTGTGAATGGCAGTGTTAACTGATAAAGCTGGATTGTTTTGTTTTCGTCGAGTGAGAGCAATGATTAATTTGGCTATAATTTAATCAATTCTCTGTTAATGTTAACTTGTCAACTTTTATTGGTCACGTTTTAATTTTAATCTTATCAGTGGTCATGTTCTTATTTCCAAGCTCTTTTCAGTAGTTAGTAAATAACTGATCAAACCTGATTCTTCACCACTTTGCAGCTTGTGTTGTCATTTACATCAGTAAGAAATCAGTGTGTAGCATTGTCATTTTAATCTGGAACATTTTACAAATGCTTTCCTTATGATGTGATGGAACAAACGGCTTTACAAGGCACCAGGCAGTGCTCATTCCCATTTGGGCGTTTCAGCCATGAGAAAACTTTATCCCTCCCCACTGTAGCTGTTCTAGGTGGTTCTTTACTGAGAAATACTAGAAGTGTTTAGCAATAGATGATGAGTGTCCTTTTGGGATGGTCACTACAGAGACCTTACCTTCCAAATAAGAAATAAATTGGAAGTGGAAAGCTGTCTCAGTGATCTTCTAGGTATGTGAAGGATCAGGTCAAGATATTTGGGAATGTGATATACTTGCATAGAACAATGGATTGCATGACTGTAGGCAATGAAACCAAGTGTTACGTATGTTTGTGCAAACACTCTCATTTATCTTTATTCAGATCAAATTTCTAGAGCTGGAGATGAGAAGGAATTTATAAGGAATTTGTTAGTATATGCAGTGGATTGGATAATTTAGTAATGCAGCCAGCTCTTACATCATGGGTGGAGAAGAGAAAGACATTTACTCAGAAATGCTCAAATGATAAACAATATTTTAGAGATCAACCAAGAAGAATCTGAGTAGCCCAAGGGAGCTAAAACCTCCAGTTTTGCTGTGGTCAGCATCAGAGAATCCTTTCCCAATAAACATCTCCATCACATCCAGTACCAAGAATTTCCAGTCTGAGAAAACAAGGGAAGAGTTTTGTACAGGATATGATATCTAATGAAGATGCATGTACATCACACAAAAATTAAGAGACCCCAACAACAACAGAAATGTCAGGAGTCATAAATCCTTGTTTCCTACAGGGTTAAAACACACCAGTGAAATGAGCTAAGCTTCAGAAGTGGGGGGTTTAGAGGGCTTTTCTTTTTTTTTCTTTTTTAAAAAATATATGTTTATTTATAAAATTGGTTTGGCTATTCATCAACCAGTACTCATGTAAGTAGTTTGGATGAGATTTACACGTTTGCAGTACAGTGCTATTCACAACTTATTCCTCTGTGATCTTGCTGTCAATTAATAAGCTGGTCTTTTAAAGAGTTACTAATTTGCAGAATAGTGACAACATTTTTGTCTTCGCAAAAGACAGGCAAGAGAGGATAGCGCTGGACTAAAGGAATATAAAGTTTAACTTGTGATTTCCAATATGATGTAAGATTTTTCAAAGTACTGCCAGATAAATCTCACCTAGGGGAATAGGAGCTGCTGTACGAGACAATTTGTTTTCAGACTATATTGTAACAGTGTTCAGCACTGTGCCAGACAACACCACGCAAGCTTAAGTGACATAGCCAAAAAAAAATTATTAATTGTACACCAGATAGCCATACGAATAATACTAAAATATTTTTTTCTGCCATAGTGCTGGTTATTAGCTATCAACAGGACTTAATCTTTGCTTTGCCTATCACATATTTTGTGAGAAACTTAGGAGAAAAAGGTTTTTTCACTCTCTTTATTTTGATCAGGAGTTACTCTGCAAAGCACTGGTCATGATTTTCATTGTGATCAGGAAGTGTAAATAACTTGTGCTATAAGTCTAACCTCTCTACCGGGAAAGATACATTGTCCATAAACTGCTAAGAAGGTGGAAATATCTTCAATTTTCTTTTCAATTAAGCACAGGATTTGCTTTTCTGTCCCAAGATTTCTGAGTGGTTTAGCTTGGAGAGATTGCTTCTAGAACTGTTTCATGTGTTTATTTTTGTTCTCCCCAAATTAGTGACTTCCCAACATTACTATACTCTCATTGTGCTCTTTTTTGTATGTTATTTGTGTCCTGATCCAAAATTACATCCGCAGAAGGCTTCAAACTCTACTTTATGGCCCTTTGGCTTTTTCATGGGGAAAGCATAGATTCTTTCATTAGTTTCATAGAGTAGCATGTTATTTTCTTAATTACTTTTGAAGGAGATTGGAACCCACTATGAAATCACAGGAAAAGTTGTTCTGGAAAATTGAGCTTTTAATAGGGAAAGGGTTTGATGATAAATTACAAGCTACAGTCAGAGCTGTGCCCTAACTTTCCCTGCAGAGAGGGCAATGATGCAGGGACCCCCAGCACCACCTCTGTAAGGAAAATACCAACCCCAGGACTTCAGAGGTATTGTACTCAATACCCCCCTTAATATCCCTCTATATTGCCCTCTATTTCAGATTTCAGTTTTCAATTAAACTTGTTGTAACTGAAAATTTAATTGTAGCAATTTTCTGTCCTGCCATTAAATGTGAACGTTAGACAATGGGCAAACTGAACCTTATGCCAAACTGTCTATACATAAAGGATGCCTACAGTACTTGAAGGGGCATACAGGAAAGATGGAGAAGTACTGTTTCTCAGAGAATGGGGTGATAGGACAAGGGGTAATATTTTTAATCCAAAGGAGAGTAGATTCCAGTTAGATTTTAGGAAGAAACTCTATATTATGAGGCTGGTGAGGCTGGGTGTTTCATTCTCATAGTTCTCATCCTTACATGTCTGCCATGTCTATCTGCTGTTTACAGCTCCTTGATGTTTAGTTGTCACTTGCCTTCTTTGTTTCTTTATATGTAGAGCACCAAATATGGTAAGATATTGATCCTTCCCCACATATATCCATAAATACGATGATATAAATGTACATCAGTTTTCTTTCAGTGCAAAAAGATATAGCACGTTTTGTTTCTAAGTGCTGCTGAAGAATGTGATTCCTTTACGTCATAGAGATAACTTATTAAAAAAGTTGCATTCAGAAGAGTCCTTGCAAAAGTACATATTACCCTATTTGGAATTATACCACTCCCCACCCTCCAAGAAAACTAAGGTCAACAGGAATTATACTATGACCTTGGAAAGACATGCTCCAAGACTGCAGTTATCTTACCAACATGCTCCATGCTGGTTGCATATATTTATAAAAGACACCAATGAGTCATATGTAAACATTTTGATTGTAAAGATTTTCTTCATTTTCCCACAGACTTGCTGCTTTCAAACAGCTGCATCCCGTTCCTGGGCTCTACAGAGGGGCTAGATTTTCGAACCCTGCTGCTAGATGAGGAGAGGGGCCGGCTGCTCGTCGGGGCGAAAGACCACATCTTCCTGCTCAACTTGGTTGATTTAAACAAAAATGTAAAAAAGGTCAGTTTATTTTCCACAGAATTCATCACATAATCTCAATTTTGTTCCTTTTTCTTTCCTTTTTTCCCTTCTTTTTTTCACTTCACTGGGTAACTGTCAGATTTGTTATGTCATGCTTTGTACCTGGATTTAATAATCTCACCTCCCATAGTTAGATGGATTATCTTTAATGAGTTGATTTTTCTAATAGTATGTAAGCCCCTGTAACATTGAAATCCTGCAGAAGAAGTCTCCTACTGGTAACAAAAATATTGGCAAGTAGGAAAGTATGCACCTCTGAGAGCTTGCTTCTGTCATGTCCCATTTCTTTTGTCATGCTCATCCTTCTCACATACAAGCATTTTGAAGATGGCAATTCAAGACAGATCTGGCATCACTGGGGTTATGTTACTCAAATATTGAGCAGAGCGGAGGCAATTTTAATGCTTCAAATTGCTAAAATTGCCTCTAACATTGCTATATTTTTAACATTAATATCTGGAATTGCTAGTGATAGGAAAAACTTCCACTGGGATCTATTGTATGCCCTGGCCCATGCCCTGTGACTTTGTTAATTCCAGATAATAAAAAGGCAATTTAGCCCTCAGTATTTGTAGTAGATATGATGAAACAGAGCTTTTCTAAGCACAGTTAACTACTAAGTATAAAAAACAGATGCTTGCAAAGGAACATGCATGAAAACTTCTTTCCTGTTTGTTCCAGGCATTCTACTTACTAAAGAAAATTCAAATTCTCAGCTGTTTGATATTTTCCTTAAGCACCAGCAGGAGGTTTTAAATGACTGTATTCTGCTGTCAGCTCTGAAGTGGGAACTGACCCGGAATTAATATGATGGCAGCGCAGAGCTTAACAGGTGTAACAGGAGATGATTTTGCCCCACGTCTGAGTACAACACTTGCTGTCATTGTATACAAGGGTTTCTCGTACTCAGCTGAATATCTTATTTCAAATTCTACAATGCTCCACAGACTGCTTTCTTTAAAACTCAGATTGTTTTGGACTTCTTCCCTAGGATGCTTTATAAGACACCTCATATGTGTCTTCCATCTCAGTATTTTACTCAAAAATCATCACCTCTTCAGGCCATTGTAGTGGAAACAGCATCATTCATATCATAGATTTTGACACCATAGATCGATTTTATTCTTTTTTTCCAGCAAAGGCTTTCTGTAGCAACCATTATTTGTGTGAAAAGCAGAATCCTGTTTCTGTGGGATGCCAATTGCCTCCTGAGAGATGCTGAGTGCTGTCACTTCCCATTATGCTCAGTAGGGATTGATTAGTTCAGAGCTTTCTGGAGGTGTTCACACCTCTCTGCCCAAACTGGTAACATTTTCACCTTAGCAAAACCACCATTGATTATTATGGATGTTGAGCTTTCTTAGAAGTGCGGAATGCAGATTGAGCTAGGAGAATTCAGTGGTGATCAGAGTGCTATTTGGTATAGGTATCACTGAGCAAAGACTCCGTATTTGAATTAAAATTTGCATTTGGTAAACTGAACAGAAGATGCATGCCTATGTATCTGTTGTAACTGGAAAGCAAGGAATAAAAATTCAAAACCGGAAGGGTATCTGGAGTAAGGAAAAGATTATTTGCGGATTCAAATACTTCTCTGTTTAACTATTCGGGCTGTCTCAAGCTTTTCAGACAAAACACTGAGGCAAAGTGTATTTAAATAGCTAAAAGTGACACAAAAGCTTTGCAAAGCACCCTGGTGTGCTCATTTCCAAGGTCTCCATGGGTGTCCAGCAACTTTGTAAACATGCCTACTTGGGCACATGCCCATGAGGTGATGTTGCCCAAACCTTTCTCCTTGCTTCCTCTGTGCTGGGCTGGATGAAACGTGTGAGGGGAGAGCGGAGATGAGGGAAATCGTTTTTGTGTAAATCTCAGTCACTGACGAGGTTTCAGTGCTCAAGGATACTGTCCAGTAGCAGGGAAGTGTCAGAAAGCAGCGTTCGCCGGCGCTGTGTTTAGACTGACTGTGGTTTGGGTTGGCTTGGGGCCAGGCGGCCGGCTGCCAGGCTCTCCCGGTGCGAGGAAACCACACATGTCGGGGCTGCGAGGGGCTGAAGCATGCCCTTTGTCCTCTCCTGGAGCAGGAGCCGCCTGACGAGGCAGCCTCTCCAATGATAGTAATTCATTAGAATATTAAGTGTCTTCTGGTTCAGATTGCTTTAAAAAAAAAAAATAAAAAAAATAACAGCTCTCAGTTTCAGATATTTGTTGCGTTAGTAACTAATGATACACCCAAAAGCCAAGTCAGTGTCCCTAGCAGTCTACTCTCAGAAAACCCCATCTGTGGACATAACTACTTGGAAAGATTATACTGCAGAATCTGAGGCTCTATATTCATGCGTGTGGGACAGTAATCAAATAAACATCCAAAGCATTGTATTGTGTTCCCTTCTCTAATGTATACATAGATCATTTAATAACTTCCTTTTTGCAACCTAATTATTTACCTAAATTAGTTAACTTAATATATTAAGTTATGGCTTTATTTCCTGGTATATATATGTATATTTTTCTTCTGGTGCAATAAATCAGTTGTTCTTCTGGAGTTCCAATTTCTTGAATCACTGTAGGTTTTATTCAATTTATTGTGTAATTGGTTGAAAACTTCCTTAGCTGGTAGCTTAAAAAAATCCACTCAGTTTCTAGTGCTTGCAAACCTTATTATGAAACAACAGTAGCTGCCATAGTATAACAGAAAAGTACCCTAGAATGAGAAAAAACTCAGAAAGCTACAATGGTAGCAATCTACAAGTAAACAAGGGAAAAATGTCTTTTTTTTTTTTTTTTTGGTGGGGAATATAATTTCAATGAACTTGTCCTGAATAGGAGCCTATAGCTTCTATTGCAGAAATATCGTTATCTGTGCCGTAGTCTTTTCTTGAAAGAACTGAGGTGCCTTACAAATACTGCAAGCTATTTACGTGGTGTAAAATAATTAAAAGAAGCTCCATCCCAAATTTATCAGGACCCAGGAAATGAAGACAATAAACCATGAACACAACTATGTCATAACCAATAGAAGTATGATTTAAAACAAAACAAAATAGAATTGCTTACTAGCATGAGAGAGTGGAAAACTGGAGAAGAATTTATTAATAATAGCTCTGGGATACAGTTGAAAAGATGATTTTGGTCAATGCAATTTTCTTTCAAGTTTGCCTAAAACCATTGTTATTTTATTCCTTTTAAAAAAAAAAAAAGAAGAAATACAACACGTAATAAACTGGGCAAACACTTACTAACTAGCTGCAGAGAAATTCTGCACGTTTCTGTAACTCCCATGCTCTCTACCAGTGCAAGCAGGGTTATATGTCAGCACTGTTATCGGCGTGTAATCTGCAGCACGACCCACCCATCTCTGCAGGAATAGGAATGCTATCAAGGCCTGACAAGCTTTTGAAAAGCTGCCAGCCTGCAGGAGCTGTCAATGCTGGAAGACACAGCCACATGTGGGCCAAATAGATAAACATGTCAGTTTTTTTTCATCTGCCCCAGTGTGTATTGGTCACAAATTGTCGCTTGGAGCATCCTCGGTTTGTGTTTGTTGTTGGTTTTTTGTTTGTTGGTTTTTTTTCTTTTGTTATTGCCAGGTGCAGCTGTCTTGAGTCTTGTACTTTAATCTCCTTTTGTATTGATTTCATCTGTGTGCAGTTTGCAGTAAAGAATGCATATGCATATATGTATATACATATCAGATGGCTAAACACTTATGAAATATTTGCAAAACATTTCTTTGCGTTTCTAGAACTCTGGTGCTTATTAACTGCATAAATGAGACTGTATGTCAGCACTATTATCACTGTGTGATATCTGCAGTGTGACCCACCCATCTCTGCAATAGGGTGGTTATATATGGAAAAGCATATGCATGCATGTATGAAACAACATCCTCAAGATACAGGAGCCCAATTTTACCTTCATTGTTCTGGGAAACCTCCTGTCAGTCTACAGAAGTGTCTAAGTTAGGAATGAAATCAGTGGGAATTTAGCCAGCTTTGAAAGGAGACTTGGTTGTGCCATCATACAGGAGCCTTGGGAGCTCATACACAGTCTGAGGGTACTTGTCGTAGCCTTGAAAAACAGTAATGATGAGACTAGTACTTCGTAACCCATTGTCTGCTGCCTCCTTTGTCTCTGAGAATTTCAGCTTTCTGCCTGTTAGCAAAAGCTGTAGTCTGTCTGAGGGTGATGCCTTCTTTACCTGCCAGGGGAAAAAGGATTTCATGTGACATCAGTAGAGACCAAAGCATCCTGTGGAAGCCATGGGAGACTTCTAAAATTCTGAAGGTGGGAAAGTTAAAATAAGCCCAGTGGCAGGGGAGGATGATGGCCATGAGTCTGTTTGGGAGTATGCTGTTATTTGTTCCTAGAAAAGAATCAGGGTGATGCTGAAATCTGACAGGGGCATGATTTTACCTTCTACACATAAGAAACTAGTTCCCAGGACTTAAGGGCATAATTATTGACTTACTTTTGTTTTCTTGGTGTTGCAGTTCGTAAAGTACTCATTTCCACTTGTTAATTTCCCACCCTTTTGAAATTCAGGAAGATTTTTTTCTATCACTTACAGTAAAACAGGACTGTTTCTACTGGATATATGTGTAGTTTAGTGTCCTGTCACTGAAAACTGTCAGCAGTGGCTAAGGAAGGAAGCGTGTAGAAGGAGCTATGATAGTGTCTCAGGTTAGGGACATCCAGAGATAGAGGTGATGGCTGTGCTTGCTATCCCCTGGATTGCCCTTGTCATTGATCTATGCGAATGTTGTTCTGAAGCTCCAAAAACCTTTAGAGTCCATAACATTGTTTAACAGACTTAAATTTAGGGACCTGTGTATACAAGGTGGAAGCTTCCATCGAGTGTTTACAGACACAGAACAACAATCTGTGGTCAAGACGTGGAGAAAGGAGTGTGCGATCAGGGGGACAGTGGTCCTGGGTGGAAGAGAGTGTCTCTGTTATTTCCTTTTGCATTGTTGCTGTGAATTATGTTTCCATAAACATCCCCTGTTGTCTGTTACACCTGTATTTTGGTATAAAGAACAGCCAATATCCTGCTCTCTGAAAAACTCATATTGGGCTTTGACTTTTTCAGAGGTAGGATTTACCTTCAGTCTGAAGTGATAAACATGTCAGAAGAAATGCCATTTGCGCTAGAAGTCCTGCTGTATGGCTTCCTTTCAGGAGAAACAGATGGTGGGCTGTGGTTATGCTTTAGAAAATGAAGTGCAGAAACACTGAAGCCTTTCAAGATCTAATCCAGTGTAAATGAAATCAGCTTTTGGTCTCTCTTCTTTATGTTTTCACACCTGCTTAATGTACACCTGAAAATGCACTTTTCAGAAAACCCTTGAGTATTGAAAGCCTTGGCTTCTTCTGCAGTTGTATTTGGAGTAGGCTGGGCTTTAAGAAAACCCCTGTGACAAGTTGAGATCTCTCTTTGTCTCAGACAGACATGATGTAAAGCCTGTTTGGTTCAGATGTTTCTCTTCAACAGCCACTTGCCAAATTTAAGCTACCAAAAGTCTGTGAGTGTGTCATCCAAATATACAACTGTTTCCCTCTGACTTCCAAGGGCATTAAACTCAGCTTGATAAAATAAGGAATAGTATACCTTGACACTTGTGCTTCCTACAGTGCTGTAAATCAGTCTGAATCGATCCTTTATATCCTCTCCTGCCTGTGCCATATCAAATCTTTCAGAGATCTGTTTTTCTCTTACTATAAAACAATCGGAGTTGGAAATTTCAGTCAAATGTCTCCCTGGAGGTATGTCTCATCTGTGGGAATTAGTGTCGGATGTAGGAATACCTGTTGAAAAAAGGAAGGTTTGTGTTAAAGTAACAGATTTAAGAACACTTGCCTGGCTTTTAGGAGTCTCTGAGTAGTCCTGAGAGTTAGCTAACCTTTGATAAAACTGTTAAAAAGAAAGGTGAAAAATTTAGTTCTAGAGACGGTCTGTTTGGATTTCAAATACAGGGAAAAATTCAGATAAGGAACTTAGATATCTGAACTTCCTTTGTTTACATATGACTTGAAAATGTTGAATTCCAGAGTATGGCAAGCACAGTGGGAACCAGTTAACAAGAAGTTCTTAGGGTAACCTTCCTCTTAATAGTTGTATATGGGAACAATCTCTGCAGTTTCCGAAGTTATGGACTTCCCATACCAAATACGTGAATGCAACAGATGTGAGGTATTTAGAGACCAACTGGTACACTTGCATAGTATGCTAAAAACAGCTCATTTTCCCATCAATTAGAACACTCTTTGTTTTCAGCAAAATAATACTAAAAAGGCATGAAATTCTTTCCTGTGTTCCTTGGGAAATTCAATAAATTTCTAGCGGTAATTTTCAGTGATGTGACCTTGAGTCAGTACACAGAAGTGACAAATGTCCTGGTTCCCAGAAAGTGATCTTTGAACACCTACTGTTAAGGTATTTGGCTGTGATATTTATGATATTCTCTTATGAAACACTGTGACAGCCTTTTCATTGAATCATTGTCATATCTGTTCTCAGTGCTCCTTGATCTTACTATTTTTTCATGCTTTCCATTTTTCAGCTATTAATTTCTTAGGGGGTGGAACATAAAGGAGAGAAAGCTACAAGTGCCATTATTCTCATTCTGCTGGTGGGAAAAATGAAATCTGAGTGTTACAAATAGTAGGGCAACAACATAGCTGGGGTTGTACTGTCTCTTGGTTTACTTCAACATGTTTGGATCAGGTTGCCCTCTCTACAGCATCCGCTTTATGATTGCATTAGACTAAGTAAGGAATCCAATCCTGTTGTATTTATTTATTTTTATTATGCAGAGGAGTAGTCTCATGGAGGAAAGTTTCTCAGGGGGAACACATTTCATATGCCAGTGTGACAGTAAGCTTACAGCTCTATCTGGCTTTGTTCTTTGAGTGTTTCATTTGTAACTGTTGTCTGGAGAATACATTAATATTGGTGAATTTAAGCATCTGAATTATGGTTTCCGTGACTCCCAAAGTCTTAGTAAGACATCTGGATGCCAGGGATGCTGTATTTTTATTGCATTCCTTCTTCCCTAAAGCATCAGTACAACAAAAATCTAGTACCTAGAATAAAGCAAGGGAAGGAAGCTGACTTTCTCTGGTTGTATCAAGCAGCTGCTTAAAATCAGTGCATTTTCCTCTAAATGTTTCCTCCCACCTCTTAGTCCTTCAAAACAGGGAGGAAGTAATGGCATTCTTCACAGGGGTCAAATTCAGTGAGTGAGTGTTACAAGACACACCAGTCAGCTGATGTGCTTCACTCTTGATAGGGATGCATCCTGCTGTTGCTACCTGTACCACTTACAAAACACTTCGGGGTTTCTCTTACCAGAGACTGTGCTGATAGGGAAGTGCTGATGCACGTGTGTGATGTCAAGCACACGAGAGGCTCCAGTGAAACCTCCAGGGCTGCTGAAAGCCATCGACCTCAATGAGACACTCAAGTGCTCACTGCTGGCACAAGTGTGATTATCATGGGGACATGGGAATGGGAGGAATCATGTTGGTAAATTGGTCTCACTTCCTGCTATCACAAGCAAATACCTCATGCTGCAGGTATTCTTTTAATAACCCCATCCAATTCTGCCATTAGGGGTGTTATGGGATGCTTCATGCAGCTTCTGTAGAAAGGTCTTTAATCTCACAATCTCATTACTCTGGTCTTACAGATTTTTTTTTTTTAATCTATGATCTATTTTTATTTATGACCAGTTTATACTAATTTCCTCTTACTGTTAATAATTCTTGTCATCAAAGCCCTTTTATTCCTCCTGTGGATTGTTACTGGTCTTCGTTTGTCTTAGTGATGCTTCCCAGCTTTGTGTCATCTCCATGTTTTGTTGCAAAGCAGTGTTGGGTTTTTTTTTTTTTTTGTGTTTTCTTTTGCCAAGACTACTGAAAAGTATATGAAAGAAGATGAACTCTGCCAGTATTTCTTGAAGAACTCCATGAGTAGTTTCCTGCCGCAGGTTCCATACCTTTCAGATCATTTTTTTATTACAAGAAATTATAAATTTTCCCCAGCTGAACTAATCAATTTCCATGGTGCACCTTACAAAATACTTTACTGGAGCTCTGATGAAGAGGAGTTCTTCTGCAGTAATGTGTAGTTCAGCTGTCTTTTTAAATTTAATTGGTCTGTAATTTGCTTAGATATGTTTCATTTCTCTTGTGGTTTTGGTTGGGTTTTTGTGTGTGTGTGTGTGTTTGTGTATGTGCATTGATGATATGTGGTATTTTCCACTATTTTGGAAAAGCCCTGCATCATGCTAGATTTAGTAGCTTCATTAGAAATGATTCTTGGAAAACCTCCAATCTAATACAACAGTTTCCTTGGAATCAGAATTCAGTGTTCTGTCTTTGAGCCATCACTTCACCAAAGAGTTCATAGTCTTTTTTAGCCTAGAAACAAAAGTGGATTGAGAAGGAGAGATAAAGAAAGACAAGGGAAATATTAGCTCTTAACCAGTATTGTTGATTTGTGACAGAGGGCAGCTGAAATGAAACCCATAGAACTGCATCTGGGTAATATTTGTAGATACGTATAATGGTATATATAGCATCTACCTATCAATTTATGTACATAAATCATTTATATTTTTAAAAAATCTTTTTTTTCTCTTTATTCTTGCAGTAAAAATGCATGTTTAGAGGAAGGAAAAATGTTGCTTACTTTTAGAACTTACTACACCTCTGATCTGAAAAAGAATTTTGTCGTTTCTGATGTTTTGTTTTAATCAGAAATCAATTTCCAGCTACCCTTTAATGTGATACCTTATCTGTTCTACCCTTCTGCATTACTTAATTTTGTACTCCTGGGAGGATTTCTTTCACTCTGCCAACAGAGAACAGTTAGCTTGCACTTATTAGGAGATTTTAATTTCTTCTCTGTTGCTAAATTTAAGAAAATATTTGTACAATTATTTAGAAGTAATGTTAAGGTTTATTTTTTTTAATTGGTCCATAAAAGATACAATTGGGAAACCATGACGGTAGCCCTAACCTTTGGAATTTTGATCTGGATATTTTGCAAGGATAATAAACTGAAGCTTAAGAGAAGAAAATAATCCTGCTTAAGTATGTTGTTGATGAATTTCAACTAGTTACATTCTTCTCTTAAATTGAGTAATTACACATAGCTATTCTAAGATTTCTCCAAACATTTCAAATATATATATATATATAATTTGTGATGTTTTAAACATGAAGTTATGCAGTGTCTTGATATGCACTTATTGTATTATGCTCTTTTCTTGATCTGTTACAGTTCAGAAGTAACTATTTCTGGGAACTCCTCGTTTCTTACATGAAAAGCAAATAAATATCACTTCAATTCCCCCTTGTAGTATGGCAAGTTGATTTTAAAGCTAGTTGGATCGCTTAGCTATGCTTTCCACTGACTGTTGTGACTTTGTATAATGCTAAACATTGTGTCTGTTGAGAAGCCAGAATGTGGATCAAATGACTTTTCTGTCATAATTGACTCTGGTCTTCAGTCACAAAAGTAGGTTGTGTATATCTCATCCTGAATTGTACAACGTGTATGACAAACACAATGACTGATGAAGGAATCACAGCAAGAGTTGAAGGTGGTGGCCGTTAATATATGTTAATATATGCCTTCAGGTAGACGTTTTCCAATATAACTAGGCTTCCCAAAGCAGGCATCCAGTACTGCTGTGTAGTTGGCAGGTAGAGGCAGGCATTTTCAAAAAGCTACTGAGGGAGATCTTGCCTATGTAACCAGACAACTAAACACTGGCAAAACCAAACCAAAACATCTTCAAGAATTCTCAAAGACCTGTAAAAACCTTTTCTATTGTGGATAGGAGTTCCTTGAGCAGAATCTGGTATGCAGTTTCTATGAATAGAACTGAACATCAGATCTCAGTTTAAGCCTACCTAGACATTTGGACATCCATGATCTTATATTCCTCTCTCTGTTCCTTTTCATCCTTTTTTCTTCAGCAGTACCTCTTAAGTATCAAGCTTTCCTTCTACTTAACACTGTGACACTTGTGCCAGACCAGTGCTGCAAGGTAAAGCTGTACCACTCTGCCCAGACTCAGACCAGCTGAGTTCACTGGCACTAGCTTCAGCTCTTCCCAATGGATTTGCCAAGCTGCCAATACTTCCTACGCTGCTTTCTGGAACTGTATACTGTGTAATCCGAAGACACCACTGCAACTGATTTCCAGTTGTGTTTTCGTACCTGGGTTCTATAATGACATCATTCTGAAAAAATGCTCTGGGAAAATAAAGTTGTGCTCCAGTGCTGAGATGTTGTTGTACTGCCTTATCTTTGACTTTAACCCTTTGCAGCAATATTTACTTAAGCTTTATACAACTTAAAATACATTATCTTTACTATTAGCTTCTAATCAGAAAGGCATCTGTAAATTCACTAGACAGGGAACTAATTTCCTAGCAGAAAGCCACCACATCCATTTTCACATTCCATTTGAAAAGAGAAGAGAAAGAAATGAAATAAAAAGACTGCTCCAATATGGAGAAGAACACTGTATATTTGGGGCTGTGAAAACACCGTTGGACTCAGGGCACTCTTCAGCATTCCATCCCAGGGTGTGAACCTGTGTAGAGGGCAAGGCACATCTTAAAAGGTGCCAACAGCTGGGTGAATCAAAGGGAATGTTATAGATACTAATTCCTCTTGCATGTTTTTGAGTCACACATCTTTACTGAAAGATAATTTTTAATGCCTTTTATATTTAATCTTTAATCTTTATCTTTAATCTCTAATCTTTATTCCTATATAAGGCACTATTTAGAATTTTACTAAGTATTTGTAGGCTTAAGGGTAAAAAGGTATCTGACTACTGTTAATCTGCATGTTGGTTCCTGGGACTTGAGAAAATTTCCTAACCAATACTTGATCAAAAAAAAATAGTGTGATTTGTTGTTAATCACAAGAAATGGCTGTAGCTTTCTTTTGTCAAAATAAGAAAGGAAAAAAAGATCCATGCTCGGCATGATGCTTCTGGAAGAATTTATATTTAATTTCTCTTTTGAATTTAATAGAATCTGAAAAATACTCAATAATAATGAATTTTGACTGCTTAATTGAAATCGCTGAACCAGAACCTGAGCGGTTGTTCTTTGACATTTCTTCACTAATATCATTGAGGTTACAGTAACAGACAGTGATTTGTCGTCTGGCTCCATCTACGCTAAAAACTAATTTACAGAATTGTACAGATGAAAGAAGAAAGAAAATTAGTAATATGTTATGCTGAAAATTATGTAAGATATACAATACTTTTCTAAGCTAATATGCCATTTTCAAAATCTATATGTTTTACTGTTAAACTTGGTTATTGTTGAAGAGTAATATTTTTAAACTGTGTGCTATTAATTTCTGTCATGCACTTCTTGTTCTGAGATTTTCCCTTCAGCTACCTTTAGTTTTTCGAACAAAAGTTCTTTTATTTCGAACATTGGCAGTAACAGCTAACTATTTTTCCAAAACTGCTTTGCCATCCTCCCTGGACCAAATTCATTACAAAGTAAACTGCCTGGTTCTGCAGTCAGTTCAATTTCTAGATAATTTGGCTCATCTTATCTTTGAGAAAAGTGTGTTATTCATAATACTTACAAGGTGTGTTAGCTGGATTAACTGAGTACTTTTAAAAAATCGGTATGCACAATGAAGGAATGAACAAAGAACAGGGATTTTGCTTTAAAGCCTTGATACTTGTGATACTTTAAAGCCTATTTTCAAAGCCACTTTCACTTCTACTCATATGTAAATTCCTTCAACATGTATAAGTATGTTGTAATTGCTCATTCAAGGAGGTAGTTAAACTATAAGTAGTCACAGGACTATTTATGTTATTCATACTCTTTGTCTTTTTTCAACTATCTTCCAGATTTACTGGCCTGCAGCAAAAGAAAAGTTGGAATTATGCAAATTAGCTGGGAAAGATGCCCATGTAAGTATAGTCTTGATATTTTTGTTATTGCTGGTAATATTGTACATTTGTGTATTTGTCTCTAAATGCACAAAATAGGTTAGCAAGTTGTTCTTTCAGCTTTTTTTTTCTGAACTAATTGGAAAAAAAAAGAGGGGAGAGTCAATTAAAAACCATTGAACTTCTTTAAATGTTCATTCTTCAAGAAAAATACTCACTGTTATAAACAGCAAACATCTTTAGCCATCCTTGTATGTAATGAATGCAATTGAGAGATGAATGGACTTTCTTCTGACATTTACTGTGGGAAATATTTTTCTGAAATCTTTTCTTTCTGATTGAACTGCTCTTCTCTTGGAAATATCCTGAACGTAACTCCATTATAATTCATTAATGAAACAGAGTAGCAACGAACATTACAAATTAACTTAATTTGCAGACAACTGAGGTTAAGGTTAAAATAAAATCTCAGACCTAATAGCTTTCCTATGAAACCACAAATCTTAAAGAAATCTCTGTGTACATAAGGTACATGCATATATACAATAAAACTTTCCTATCTCCTTTGCATAGCGCAGATTACATCGTGTCTAGAGTCCACCATAAATGTAAACGTTTCCTGGCTGTATAATAAAATTTCTTCCTTTTCTCTCCACAAATCTTGTGTTCTCTATCCAGCTGTCTGTTACCAAGGTGGAGTCCAGCTCAAAACACTCTCTCTCCTCTTGCCTGAGGAATTTCGACTTTTTATCCTAACTTATTGCCACCATTATCTTTACAGCAGACAAGGGCTAAACAACACCTCCGCTGAGCACTGGGAAAGTTCTGATACTGGTCTCTGTGGAGGATTTGTGCTGATCTATTTCTACACTTAAACAAAAGGAAAGAGACCAGAGAAGGAAATATTTTTTTTGGCATACATCATAACTCTCTCCTTTTTGTTTCCCTCGCTGTCTCTGCAACTTGCCTCTCACTTAGGTGCAGGATGGTTGCTTGGACCTATGCATAGCTCGTGTATTTCCTCCTAAATACCTTGTCATGTCTGCTTATATTTCTTTAATTTTGAGGAAGGCTACAACATGCCTTCATAATCAATCCATGCAACACCCTTACAGCATGTGGCAGCCATTTGGACTGCTTACTAGCCGTGACTAGTTAAGGCCAGGACTGGGCTGAGCTTCCCAAAGGATCCAAATAAAAGTGACCAGCAGGATGTGGTTGATGCAGAGAGGTCACTCACACAAAACATCCCGCTGGAAGCATGCTGAAGCCCTTCAGATTGCCACAGTGCTTTCTATCATGTAATCTTTGGTGTTAAAGCTTGTACAGAACCCTTAATCAGGAGCAAAGGCAGGAGGATTTGTAGGCAGACAAATTCGGTGGCTATCTGACCTCGCTTGACTGGGGATGTGTCTACAGCATGAGCTGAGCAGATGTTCTCCAATCTGCACTGTTACCACATAGCTTCTGGTGGCTGTAAGCATTACAAAAGAAGAGCTTGCAAGTCTGATTGATGAGCTGCCTGGTACACAGCCACTGCAAAATTTTAACCATCACAACTTTGAACTGTTTAGTAAACAATCACTACTACAGTAGTTTCAAGTTTAAATACAAGGATCCTGTGGCTAAAACCTACTGCAAGAATGTGAAAGAGAAAAATAAACATGAAAATTAACGTGTCTCTCTTTTCTCTTTGCAACAGACAGAATGTGCCAATTTTATCAGGGTCCTTCAGCCCTATAACCGTACCCATGTTTATGTCTGTGGCACAGGAGCATTTCACCCTCTCTGTGGATACATTGAACTTGGCACTCACAAAGAGGTAATTTAATTTTCTCACTACTCTGATACGTCATGGGGTAACCTTTGTCTTGTTTAGCATTCATTATAGATTGGAAAATACTATGCGAGTGTATAAAAAATGAACTGACAGCAGCTTGCGTAAATAACAGAGTAAATGGTGGATTTTGTGGGTCAGACAGGAACTCGTGTTCTCACATTTGATATGTGCATATCGCTTTTGAACAAAGCACTTTCCTTGGTGAGGCTTAATACACAAAGTTCTTCAGAATGACACTTCCACATGATTAACTAAGTGAGGAGCACATTTAACCCAGATGTCCTTCTTCCTTGTAAGTCATTTCCGCGCACACATTCTGCTTACATACACTCACACAAGCGGAGTTCAAGATGACATTTCGTTGTTCTATCTTCTAATGTACACATATCTCCCAGTCCTCAGGGATGGCTTCCTATTCCTTGCACACAAGAGTAATTCAGAGTTTGTAAATGGTCTGTAAGTCCAAGTTGAAGGGTGGCATCTCAGGCCTTTGCAGACAGTTTGCAGCCCTGTTGCTAAGTGTTGGGTATCCTTGGTCACTAGTAGTGAATTCCTGCACTAAGATTAGCAGCTGATTGGTCTTCATTTGCTGGTGACAAAGAAATCTCCATCCTAAGTGGTAAATGTTTGAGACCTAACCCCCACAACAGAAGCATTTTGGTGTTGTGTCAAGCAGCCACTTAGTAGACAAGTCTCTTTTTAACTCCTGTATGTATAACACTTTGGTTATATTTATAACATTGGCTCTGCTCTTAGACAGTGTCTGGATGTGACCTGTCTGGTTGTTTGCCTGCAGTGCAGGCTTCCTGTGCTCCTGCAGAAATAGCTTTCCCTTTTCCTTGGGTCTAAGTGAAATTGTAGAATATAAAAAGTGAGTTTTAACGATGTGTTATTAAATGCAGTAACCTCAAATGTGTATGTATTGGGTTTACCCTGATGTCCTAAATCAAGGGCAAATTCTAACAGAAAGGAAAAAAAAAAAGGGGGGAGGGGGGAGGGAAGGGATTATTAACTCTTGGGACCCATGCAATCTATGGGTTGGTTGACCAGGAGCTGCTGAAATTACAGAGCTGCCTGAAATCTGCATGATGGTACTCTTTCCCTAATAAGCTATTAATACTCCTGGTACTGTTTGGAACAGTAATTGGGCTTGCAAAGAAACAATTTAGTCTTTGCTTCATTTCTTTGAATATTCCAGTTGAAACAACTGAAGCTTTACATCTCTTGTATCATGCTGATTCCTTAGCCTGAATGATTAAGTCCACAGCTGAACTGAACAGAACAACTCTCAGCAAGAGTGTAAGGTTCTGGTTTACCTCTGGGTCATTAGTGAGCTGTCTTACTCACTCTACCATTGTAACTTCATTTGTGAAAGTTGTTTTCATCAGACCTTATAAAATTATGGATTTGGCCTGATTGTTCAGTCTGGCGGTCAGTCTAGACAAGGGGGTCTGTCTCAATTAGATGTGACCAATTACCTTATGAGAGGAAATGAGAGAAGAATCCCCATATTGTATTTCCTGATCCTCTCACTGTCTCTCAGTTCTGCCTGTCCTGCACTCACTGGTTGCTTAGCTGCAGCAGCGAGCTGTTCAGTGTTCATCACTATTCACACCTCTTCTGTTGGTGCATCTCTTCTGTAACCTCCTACTGAAATACCGACTCTGAATGGCATGAGACATGTTTTCCCTTTCCTCCTGGGATCCCAAACACCATATAGCCACCGCCTGTCCAGATAAATGTGACATAGCAGGAGAGTGCTCGGTCCTCTCCCATTGCTAATCCATTGACTTGAATTTGACAGGCAGCTGAAAAAGTCTTCCAGTTGTAGGAACTGAAGCCAGAAGTCCTGTGCGGAAATTCCAAGCTCTCCTGTTGCAGATCTGTTCTTTCAGGTTTTTTTTTAATCTCTGATTTGTAAGAATGGATAATGGTTGTTTGGTAATTAGCAACCTCTCCAGGAAGCTGTGGGATGCTTGGGGGAGCCAGGGCCTGAGATAGTCTCATGCGGCTTTGAAAACAGGCAGCACCCTGCTGACCTCTGGAAGCTGCTGGAGGATCTGCCCAGTGCTCTGCTGGTTGCTGCCAGTGCTGCAAAAGCAGACAGGAAAGGAGTGTGGATCAGGTGACTCAAAACCACAGCACACACTGCTTTTGAACCCATACAAATCCCCTACAGGATCACACAATTAAAGAGGATTAAAGTCCTAGCCTTGCTAGTGCTGAAGTCACTGCCAAAACTTCTCTTGGCTGGTGAAGAAGAGGCTTGGCCCAGTCAGTGCTCTTAGCCACAGGTCTCCAAGGGATGCTCTTTTCTTTGAAAACTTTGTCCAAAGTGAATGCAGGAGGTTTACTCTGTGTGAGTGCGTGGTCGTGTCCATTAGTTTGTCTGAGTGAAGTCTGGAGTTTTTGATGGTGATCTATAGAGCCCTTGGTCTCTTGAGTATTCCTGGATGTAGGAACAGCTTTTTGGCGTATGATACACCACAAAGGTTCTCTGAGCAGATTAGGGCTCCATTTCTTAGAATAAATGAGAATGGAACAACAACATTCTATTGTCAGCAAAACAATGCTCAGTTTTTAATTTAGTGCTGTCCTTGCTGAGCCCAGCTCAGTAGCCTGAGAGTTTGGATTCCCTGATATCTCACAAGTTTGGGAGGATAACAGTGGTTCTTGTTTGATGATTAAATTCTGCTTTACAGCAGCCAGAATTGCTGCAGGAAATTGAATTTATCTCTACTGATTGGAATTGATTTTTTTTCCCTCTTAAGCAAGGATCTTAATTATTCAGTATCCTGGCCTCTTGTCTTCTGAGCCTAGAAGGTTTAGGAGACATCTCAATGAAACAGCAATGTTTGGATATTTATAATCTGATGTATGCTTAGGATGAATTCAATAAATGTGTTGTGAAGTCTAATTCTATGTGACTGTTCTGGGGTATAGTTGGTTATCATCTGCACTCTTCATTTCTCTTGCAAGGCAAAGTTATATAAACAATTAAGTCTTTTCACCCTCTTTTACGTAATGCTTTAAATCATAGATGTTTCTTTTTAACTAACTTCAAAAGCTATGCCCCTGCATAAACATTAAACCCATAACGATTTGATTCCTGAACACTAGTGGGATTCTGAATGTCTCTTTGCATGGGAGAGTACTTTAACACCTCTATAGGCAATCTCCCTTCTCTAACAGCATCATTCTTAAAATAATCTCTCTGTACCTGCTAGGACTTCACTCATCTGAATAACCAGTTTGCCTTCAGAAGGATACACTATGGGTTTCAGTTACATGTGCTTTTAGAAAACTAATGACAGGAATATGTGAAAATGCCCACTTGGGCTGTTCAAAACTAATAAAACTTCAAATTAATGCTTACAAAAATAGAATCAAAAATACAAAATTGTCCCCTGAAATCATAAGGAATTACTTTTAAATAATTTATTTCCTTTATCTCCCTTTGTGCCCTTGTTCTGTGACCCAAACGCTGGGTCACTGTATTTGGGAACTACAAGGAGGGATTTATTCTAATATCTCTTGTATCGTTAGCCTTGTTAAAAATAACAAGAGAGAGCATATGCTGCTCCTATTTAAAGGGGCTGAACTGTGTCTGCCATGAACATTATTCAGCAGTCCCTGGAGAAATTTAGGAGTCAGCCAGAATCCCTTCTGGGTCTCCTGTTGCAGCACAGTCTATCAGCACTTTCCCAAATAGACGCCAGTGCCTTTTAAGTACAATCCAGCCTTTACTTTGAACAGAAATGAACAATGCATCTTATTTTTTTTTTTTCTGAAAATCATTGTATTTTTTCAAGATTTATTTTTCACTACAGAGTGAGCAAGATGTATTGAAATGATGAATGAAAAAAATCCAGATGTAAAATGAGCATGGACTGTAAACATCAATGCCCAGATGACAGCTACGTGATCTAACGCACCTTCACTTCATCTGTTAGTAAAGCAGTTTGTCTGAGTGGGTTTTTCTCTGCAGCCACACCAGGATAACAAATATGTGTTTATTCTCAGGAAACAATATTCAGGCTGGATACTCAGAACTTGGAGTCGGGCAGGTTGAAATGCCCTTTCGATCCTCAGCAGCCGTTTGCATCAGTGATGGCAGGTAAGAAACCATCAGAGCAGTCACTGGGGCCAGAGGCTCAGCAGATGTCACCAGCAGAGCTGCTCTGGCACTGCTTATGCTTCTGATGCTGGTTTGTGCTCTGGGACCTGGGGGAACCCTTCAGTCTGCTGACACCAAAAGTTGGAAACGCATCAACACAAGCAGAGAAACCTGAGTGGCTGTGAAGTCTCTGCCAGCTGAGCAGGGTTTCATCCTCACCCAGTCATTTCTCCTTTAGCAATACAACAAAAAAAGACAAACCAACACATGGACAGACAAAGTTTCAAGTGCTTCTAGGGCTCTTTCTGCAATTATCAATATGTTCTGCCCTTTGAAGTCTGCTGACATCTGCTATTTCCATAAATACATTTTTGAAGCTTCTATTTACTCGAGTAGCCACTTCTGAAGCTGGAAGCCTAGGAACAAGATAGCGCAATCTGCCTGCTGCGTGCATCGCAGCGCTGTGTGGTCTGACATTTGGTGCCGAGGAATGTCAGCTTGACCTCCGGATTTCAAACCACTATAAGAGCCACTTTTGTCATGGTTTGGTTCATAGCTTTGGACAATTTTCATTTAACTTGTCCATCAAGCCTATGAATACAAGATAAGAGTGAAGCACCATGACGTTTTCATTTACAGCCAAAGAGCGGTGGTGACAATGCTTTGAAGTATTGGTCACTGTGTTATAAAAAGAATATGACTAATGTTCAGTCTTTCTTCTCTGATAATAAGACAGATGATTTGTGATTCTGACCCAGCGGATGGGGCAGGACTTCCTTTATTAAAAACAATAGATTAAAGTCAGTGCTTATTCTTTTCAGGGACCCCTAGTACTGTTTAATGACTGTGAAGTCTATTTTTAAAATGGAATTCTAGAAACTTTAACTACTCTTTTTTGTCTCAGTGCAATATAGCTCTGTGATTTATTACAGCGTTGGCTAATTCCGGTAGCACACTAGTACATCGACTTCCCTATTAAATCTCGTAAAATGAAGAAGCTGATGTCCTTTGCTAACTAAAACATAATCTTCAGTACGTAAGAATTTTCAGGCTAGATAAAATTGGTGATTGGGTTGTTCCAGCATCCCTTCCTGTGCTATGCCTGGTGTCAAGTGTTTCACTATACTGTACAAGGAGCATTGTAAAGAGTTACAGGCCTGACCAGAGAATGTGTTCTTGACCTATCTTTGGATGATTGCTTTATTTCCTAAAGTGCTAGGAGAGCAGTGTAACTCATGGATAAGATACTGCACGGGGACTCAGGGGAGCTCAGTTCCCGGCTCTGCTACTGGCAAGAGGAATAGCCTTCATCATGTTTCTCTCTGCCTGGTTTTATTTATCTGCAAAATAGCAGTGAAGATTGCTTTCATCCTTCAGAAAGCATTAGTAATCAGGTATAAATATGAGCTTAATATTGCGCTATATTTCCATTCTTGTAAGTAGGTTAATGCAAATGTTTTCATTCTTTGTAGAGATATCTAATCTGTCTTTGAATTCTACACAGCATTTTACCCCAAGTAAAATCCACAGCAAAATTATATGCTATTGGAAAAGCCAGGCTTTCCAACTGAAAAATCACCTGCTTGTCATCCATCTTCTGTTACAAATTACCGCTCAACAAAACCGTTCTGGAAATAACTGGAACTTGGACTGAGAGATACCAAAAGCCACGAGAAGTGCTGAAAGCGCCTTGTCAGCAGAGCCTGGGCAAGGATGGGCATTTTCTGTTAGTCCTTCAGATTTATCGATCACTGAGTGCCTGTCAGTTAGCACACACTGATTACCCTGCCCATTCTTCATTATGACAAATACTGTTCTGAACTCACTATTGTTCCTTTACAAAGGCGACATACTGTCTGAAAGATGTGCTTTCCAATACTGTCATGGAAATAATACATAAGTAACAGTAATAATGAAGCAGAAAGAATGCTGACGGATCTCTTTTTGTGGGTCAGTGGTTGTGGTTTTTTGCTTAGTTTTGTTTTCTTTTTGTCTTATTTTTTAAGCATGTTTACATCTTTTGCAAATGAAACCACTCAATATTTATGATTTATATGGAATAGTATTTATTCGGAGTTCACTCTCAACAAAAGGCTTCCCACTAAAATATCTTTGTGAATGGTTTCCACTCAGAACATCAGAAAACCTGGAAAAGTTTTTTTTTATGTATCATGCAGCATTTTATATGATTATTATTTATGAATATGAACCTTTTTTATTTTTTCAGACTGCAGAAATTTCTTGTTGCAAGCCATTAAACAAAACCAAAACTCCCCTACCTGATAAAGCTATCTTGTTACAGAAGAAGAAAAAAAGAGAACTGTTGAAAAATGCACAATACAGTTAAAAATTTCATAGCAATACCATTTCTTTGCTTCTTTTTAGAAAAATACTGAGATTTGGAGGAAAGCAGAAAATACTGAGCAATTCTTACATTTATGGAGTCTTACAATTCCTAAAAAGCCATCAGAAAAATAAATAGTAACTGCAGTTGTAGCAAACACGCTGTATGGTATTATAAATACAGTTTCTCTGTGAGACAATTTCTGGCTGCCTTATTCAAGCAAGATGTCTCATTTATTTTAATGGAACAACTCACTGTGTTAAAATGATCACAATTTGGGTCTCTAGCCATATTCCTACCATTAACATGCTACATAGTTGAGAAGAATTCCCCTAGTGCATAAATTCCTCTTTGTGAATGAAGTGTTGGGCAGAGATCCCTGCTCCAGGAAAGGGCCAAGCCATGAAGTTCCTGCAGTGGAGCATCCATCAAATTCCCAGCTCAAGCCCAGGAGCAGCAGAACCACGTGTGGTGGGACAAGGCTGGGACAAAAGCTATCTTGAATCAGTAGACGGTTGTGTCTGCATTACAGCCCGTGGGCTCATGGTCAGTGCCAATGAGGCAGGATGCTCATTTCGGGTACGCCTTTATGCCATTAGTTCTGTCCTCATTAAGGCCTGGAGGAGTTTACTTTTTTGGTTGCCTAAAAGATCTGGAAGTCAGACATGGACTTCTTCATTTCTCAGGAATACAATTACAAATACAACGTCCATTCAAATGTAAGTAACTTCATAAAACCACAAATCCCAATAAAATAGAAGACAAAAACTCCTTAAAGTATTAAATTAGTTCATAGGCAAATTAGACACAGGTGTTGTTCACCCAACAAAATATGAAGTTTTAATTTGTTTACTTCATGTATGTGGAAACCTCATTGCTTTTTCATTTGCAGATGAGTATCTTTATGCTGGAACAGCTTCTGATTTCCTTGGCAAAGACACCGCTCTAACACGTTCCCTGGGCCCTTCTCACGACCACCATTACATCAGAACTGACATTTCTGAACATTACTGGCTTACTGGTAAGATCCCAAACATATGCTGTTGTCATTTGCATTGTCCCTGCCTCTCTGAAGTTAATAGCCCCTTTCTTAAATAAATATATGTCCAGTAAGTATAAATATAGATATTGTATCATGGTATCTTTGGATTATGTAGGCTCTTTTGGAAAAAGCTCCATGGAACAAAAATGCATTTGAGAAAAGTCAGAGGTGAAAATGCTAATTAAGGAAAGAGGAGGAAAGTAGGACCTAATAGTTCTTTCCGTCTTTGATCTATACATCCGTATATAGTCCTGTAATTGGAATACTATCATGACTAAAATGCTTCTATTTCCAGTCTTGTTGGAATAATTTTTTAAACTTTTTTTCCGATCACTTGTTCAAAACTGTTCCCTACAGCGTGTTGAAATGACAGGCTAAAAGTTCCATGTTTTTAGGTAGGAGGTCTTTTTTTATTCTTTTTTTATTTTTTTTTCCTTTTTGGAAGGGGAAAAATACACTTTGTTGCTGTAAGGATCATTTTAAAACCACTACGGGCACCCTAAAATAGCTTCCCAAGCAAAACACTGCTTTTCCTTGCCCGTTAAAAACATTCTGAGCTAGTAAACCCTCTGAAAAACTGGCCGCATTTACACCCAGCCATTCTCAAACCACACACAGAGTAACATGGAAAACTTCACTCACAGGCTAACCCTGCTCAATTAAAGCATCCCCCTTTTAGCTGTCAACTGTCTTTAAAGATGTGGCAACACTGGCCCTGATTCAGGCTGCCTGTGTAGCTATGGATGCATTGCAAATCCAGGCCTGCTGACCACAGGGTTAAGTTGTCTTCCCAGCAGACAACTTCTGAAAGGCATAATTTTGCCTCTTAACTCTTTGAGACCTCAACAAGAGGAAATGTTCTTATTTTTATTATTATTTCTATACTTCTCTTCCTCCACCAAAGTTCTTGTCCTATATTTCTGTCTAGATGTGGCTCCATAACCACAGGATTTCTCCTGGGGGATGGGGATTAAGGGAAAAGCCACATCGAGTCATTTTACCTGTCCGAATAGATGTAGTCCTGTGGACTGATAAAAGATCTCACGTTTGACTCTGCTAACTTTACCTACTTTCATCTCCTGTGCTCTTCAGGTGTTTGGTTCAACACCTCTCTTGTCCCACCTCTCCTCTCTCCTCCCTCTCATTACTGTGTGTCCCATAGACCAGAACTGATGTGTGTGCAGTATGGACCAGCATGGATCCATCCAGGAGGCAGTTCTCCCTAACAATAATATCTAACATCTGATTTTATCACTGGCTGCTTGCTGATGCTTAGTATGGAAAGGCAGTTGGAGTAGCTGCTTTCCTGAGGGATGTTATGATATCCCAGAAAGAAGGATTTATTGGGAAGTGCTCATAAGGAGCATCTGGTGTTATCGTTAGTACAGATCCACCTCAATGAGCATTACAGCAGAATGAAAGAGGGCTCAGTTCCTGGCCCAAAAGAACTTAGAGTTTAAATATCCAGTTCCAAGCATTTCTTCATGCTATTAATGTTTCTTCATGAGCAGTTTGAGACCAGGGAACAGTACAAGAACATGGGATAAACGAAAGGACTGAGAACTGTTTGTGTTTTAATTTGGAGGCTGGGGTGAAGGTATGCCTTTCTGATAGATTGATTTTTCATTTCACATCAACCAGAAGAGGAAAATCCAAGAGGGTGTACTCCACTAGTGAGCAATTAAGGCAGGCTAGTAACAGCAGGCAAGGAGAAGGCTGAGGTATTCAACAGCTTCTTTGCCTCAGTCTTCACTAGTGTCTGCTCTACACACAGCCCTTGAGAAGGTGGGATCTGGGGGAGTGATGCCTTTCCTGTTGTAAGTGAAGATCAGGCTCATGACCTCCTGAGGAACCTGAACATCCATGAGGGAATTGGCTGATGTAGTGGCCAAGCTACACTTCGTGATATTTGAAAAGTCATGGCAGTCAGGTGAGGCCTCTGGTGACTCGATAAACAGTAGTATAGAACCCATTTTTGAGAAGGGTAGAAAGGATGACCCAGGGAACTACCAACCTGTCATTCTCACCTCTGTGCCAGGGAAGATCATAGAGCAGATTCTCCTGGAAGCTATACTGAGGCATGTGGAAGAGAGAGAGAGGTAATGTGGGATAACCAGTGTGGCTTCACCAAGGGACCTGGGTCCTGCCTGATCAACCTTTTTGCTTTTTATGATGGAGTAACTGCGTCAGTGGACAAGGAAAGAGCCACTGATGTCATCTGTCTGGATTTCAGTAAGGCCTTTGACATGGTTCTCCATAACATCCTTCTCTCCAAACTGAAAATATGTGAATCTGATGTGTGGACTGTTTGATGGAAGATGAACTGGTTGCAAGATCCTAGTCAGAGAGTGATGGTCAATGGCTCTATGTTCAGATGGAGATCTGTGACGAGTGCTGTCCCTCAGGGGTCAGTTCTGGGACCAGTGCTCCTTAACATCTTCATCAGTGACATTGACAGTGGAATCGAGTGTGCCCTCAGCAAGTTTGTGGATGGCATTGAGCTGTGGGGTGTGGTCAGCGTGCCTGAGGGACAAGGTGCCATTCAGAGAGACCTAGACAGGCTTGAGCAGTGGGCCCAGGTAAACCTCACGAGGTTCAAGAAATCCAAGTGCAAGGTCTTGCCCCCTACTATCAGTACAAGCTGGGGGATGTAAAGATGGAGTACAGCCCTGCTGGAAAGGACTTGGAGGTACTGGTGGATGGCAAGCTGTACACAAGCCAGCAGGTTGCTCTCACAGCCCAGAAAGCCAACCGTATCCTGGGCTGCATCAAAAGAAGTGTGGTCAGCAGGGTGAGGGAGGTGATCCTGCCCCTCTGCTCTGCGCTGTTGAGATCTCACCTGGAGTACTGTGTCCAGATATGGAGTCCTCAGTACAGGAGGGACACGGACCTGTTGGAGTGCATCCAGAGGAGGGCCACAAAAATGATCCAAAAGATGGAACACCTCTCCTGTGAGAACAGGCTGAAAGAGCTGGAGCTGTTCAGCCTGGAGAGGAGAAAACTCCAGGGAGGCCTGAGAGTTTTTTTCAATGTCTAGAAGGGGGGTATATCTTTTAGATCTAAAAGGACAGACTCATTAGCAGGATCTGTTGTGATAGGACAAGGGGAAAATGTTTCCAAATAAAAGAAGAGAGAGAGATTGACGTAAGGAAGAAATTTTATACAGTAATGGTGGTGAGGCACTGGAACAGGTTGCCCAGAGATGTGGTGGATCCTGTGTTCTTGGAGACATTCAAGGTCAGGCTGGACCAGGCTATGAGCAACCTGATCTAGCTGTGGATGTCCCTGTTCATTGAAGGGGAGTTTGACTCTATGACTTTTAAAGGTCCTTTCAACTGAAAAGATTCTATGATTCATTGTTTTCACTTTAAGTGGTTTTATCTGTGACAGTTTATTAAGGAGTGTAATATATTTATATGTCAGGGCTGGAAAAACAGCTCCAGTGTATTAGATTGCAATGTCAAAATTATCCCGTGCTGAAGACCCTATATATTCTTCAGGTGTACTCTGTTTCCAGCCATATAAAATCTACAACCACCCTCTGTCTAAGACTTACTATGCACAATCCATGGAATGTTGTACTACAAGGCACAGATATAAATTAGGTGCTTTTAATATTTTGAAGTGGTCTTATTTGGAGAAAATGTTGAGTGAAATTCTAAATGATGGGATTAGTTCTACAGTAAGCTTCAGGCAGCCAATGCATTGCTAGTTTATTGTGCAGTATTACCAATTTCATATATTTTTTGCTTTCAGCTGGTATTGATGTAAAGAAAATATTTACTTGATTTCAGTTTTAAAACCTCCACCTCATCTAAATCCCTTTTTCCCTAACAATACCACCCATTGACCAAGCATGTGTTAGACCTCCAGGAAAACTTGTACATACTTGAGTAATTTTACAATTATAAATAAATTATTTCTACGCATGACTCATGTTTTACTTAGGATAAGGATAAATTGTGTAAGGTTTTTTTTTTTCCAGTGGGCTGCAGAAGTTTTGCTACAATACACCTTAATATTTTAAAAGTTTTGTCTTTATTCCATTTCTGGAAACAAGATTATTCTTTTCTGGGAGAAAGGAGGAAAAGACAAAGCACAAGGGAAAAATGTGTAGGATACCTCCCAGTTCCTTACGGGGCATCTCTATCTTAACTAATTAAGACATGTCTTAATCTCAATGACTGAATAGCCTCTCTACAAAGGAGAAAGGGAGGAAGGCAGCTAATCTTTCCCATGACTCATGCTCACCCAGCTCATACTCCTGCTCATGGTGGCCCTGAAGGATGCTGCCTCTGCTCAGATCTCATCATGCAGGGCTGGAGAATCTGCTGGCTGGAGCAGCCTGTCCCAGATCCGGGGCACTGGATGAGATGTGTGGGGCTGGGATCCTGCTCTGGAAGGCAAAGCCACCCACTGGCACTGCATGCCTGCCTCCAGCCGGGGCAGCAGGGTACCGGACATAAAGACATCCAGCTGCGCATTCCTCCCTCCTTGATAGGAAGCTAAAGTCATAGTTAGGATGCGTGTTTCTCTGCATGCATTAATCTTTTTTGAGGGTTTTTTTTTTTTGGGGGGGGGGAGGGGATTTGTTTGATTTTTTTTTTCTTTTCATTTCATCTTTGCCAATTTGTCCTTATGTCCTGAGTGCTTTGGATGGGATTCAGCTCACTGAGCTTTTCAAAGGCAAAAGTTAGCATCCCATCTGAACTCAGCCATTTCAGTTCTCCACCTGCAATTTACAGACAGAGGTTACACTTCCACAGTTACTCACTCCACCTGTTGTAGGAATCTGTCCTAAAATAAGATTGTTTATTACCACTTTCCTCCTTTTCCCTTTCTGTCCTTCCCTGAGAGAGGACCTGGATGAGTGTAAGTTAGAAGCTTGGCTTCTTCAGGGTTAAAGGAAAATGAGGTGCTCACTGTCCTTTGTGTCTTATGCCCTGTACTTCTGGCAGCCCAGCTGCAAAGAGCTGCTGCAGAAAGTCTCCAACTGTTCTGAGTATCTTTTCCCATTCTTTATGTTCTGGGATTTGCTGTCTTTTCTTCCCAGACCTAATGAATCTTCTCTGGAGGTACTATTAAAGCACTGTTTATTGCTAACGTTAGAAAGGTGAAATAGCAGGCAGATAACTCAAAGCAAATGGAACCGTCCCTGGGGAACCAGCAGTGAATGACCAGGTGTAGCAGCTATTCCCCTAGGCCACAGGAGCATGTTTAAAGGGCATGAGCAACACCTGAATTTATGGTAGCATCTTTCTCAGAGCTCCTGATGCCTTTAGTTCCCTCATTGGTTACATACTGTCTAGCCATGAAATTAATATGCAGGAAAACTGTCTATTGAAGTAATTAAAGAGGGACAGTGGTGTATACAGGAAAACAAATACTGGTTTAAAATGATCATCATATAATTTGTTTCCCATGCAAAGAATCCAAAAACCTAATTCACAATTGATTTAAACTTGCTTGGCTATGTTATGTGGACAGATTACAAGAGATGAGACAAAGATGTCAATTGCAGAACGTAATGTGCTTTTCAGTTCATGATCTCTTTTATTAAATTGTTTTCAATCTCTTCATATCTTTTACGGTATATTTTTGTTTGGATTTTACTTTCAACATCAGTGTTCTCCATTGTGATTTAAAATCATTAAATATTTGTGTTCCTTTAATTTGTTAGAGATTCTTCTAAATCTGTTCCAGGAATTGGTATTGAGACATTTGTTTTTGCATTTGGCGTGCCAAGTAAAGCGGTGAACTTTTTTTTTTCCTTCTTAAAAAACATATATACAGGGTTTTGTTCCATGAATGCAGATTAAAAAAATAACAACAACAAAAACTATGTGAAATTTAATGAATACTATAGAAGTATTTCACAGGTTTTTATATTAAATGGTTATTTAAACTAACTGCATACTTTAGAAACCTTATTGGAAGTGTACTTACGTATTTTTTCATGCTTAGAGATCTAATCTTCAAAGTAGCTGTAAAGACCCCGAGGAGTAATTGAATATTTGCTTTAGGCTCATTTTGAAATCCTCACTTAAATTTATAGGGCCTGATGCCTGCATCATTTCATTTTCTGCTGGCGCCATTCTATATTGTCAGAATGGCTTAAAATGGAAGCTGCACTGTGGCTGTTCTGACACATAAATTTACTCTTCTGTCATGAAGGTGCATATTCAGCACTTGAACACATCATATTTTGTCACAAATCTTAGCAGACTTTTGAGTGAATGACCCTATTTTTGTTCTGTATGTACCATAGTGTATATTGTGTAAACTCCTTGAAGCTAGTATGAAGTCATAATAATTGGAAAAAGAGTAAAAGCACAAAGATACAATAAAAGCTGATAATGGTACTCCCCACAAATCACTAATGTGTTCTGTTTGCTCTACCATCTTACGCCATCCTCTTTACTGCTTTCTACTGCAGCCTTCCCACTTACAAGGGATTTTATGTTATTGACAAAAGAATGTATTTTGGAGTCAAGGGTCTTTTTGTACTGTATTTGCATAACCACTTCTATTTAAAGAAAAACATCATTGATCCAAGGGCCCTCAAAAGAGCTCATCTATTGTAGCACACTAGGGAGTGTCTTAAAAATCATTTCCCCAACTATTGGCTTGACTTGAGCCAGACAGCACAGTTGCCTGCTCTGGTGTAGTCTGTGGTGCCTATGGAATCTGTTTAATTTCTGATTTTAGTGCAGAATATGAAAAAAAAAGGTAGTGAACAAGGACTGGAGATCACAAACAAGAACTGAGTATGGTACTTAAGAATATGGGTGAAATTCTAGGCCCAATAAGCAAACCTATGAGATGCAGGCAGAAATAGCCAGGCTCGCTTTGGAGGAGACTAGAAGTAATCTAAGTGCCATACCACTCCTTGCAAAAAGTGGATTTAAATGGCTCAAACAGAATTATCACAGAATCACAGGATGACTGATGTTGGCAGGGACCTCTGGGTCCATGTGGTCCAATCCCTACTCAGGCAAGGACACACAGATCAGGGTGTCCAGATCTGCATCCAGGCAGCTTTTGGAGATCTTCAAGGAGAATACTCCGCAGCCTCTCCAGTCAACCCTTTCCTGAGTTGCTATAGCCAACATGTGTTGATGCAAAGCAAGGAGCTATCTCATTAAGACTGATCACTCAGTTGTGGAGTTTTGTGTGTTATCCTGGGAATCCCAGCAAGGTACTGTGTTGAATTTTGTAGATGCAGTCAGTAAGGTTGTTTAAAAACAGATATGTAGGAAATTTTTAAATTTGGAAATCTGTTATTTATATTTGAATATTTCATCCTGTGGATCAGTCAAAGTTCATTCATTTGCAAGCTGTTTCTAATAAACAGTACTGTATTTCTGTACTCTTAACTGTTGCAATATGTAATGAAATTATTTTTAACTCTACCATGCAGTTTGGGGAAGAACGCTTAATGTTGATGACGAGAGCATTAAGTCAGATTTTTGTATTCATTGTACTGAAAGTCATTTTCAAAGAGGGAGCGATGGTCGATACTACGTATTTGTGTAAGTGGTAATAAATGATATACACACAAATATCAGACCAAGAGTAAATACTTCATAATCCATAGTGATTTTCTCTCAGAATTGATAGCAAACTTGCCACCATATATCTAGATAAGGATATTTTTATTTCAGTGGAAAATGCAACATAAATGTTGATACTGAAGAAGAATTTCAGTATGAAGACGTTCCATCACATTTTAAATCCTTTCTTTTTGGGAAATTCTAGGAGCAAAATTCATTGCAACTTTTCCCATCCCGGACACCTATAACCCAGATGATGACAAAATCTACTTCTTTTTCCGAGAAATATCACAAGATAGCAGCACGTCTGACAAGACAATTCTTTCTCGAGTTGGGAGAGTTTGTAAGGTGAGAATTCTGTCTTTTACACTATTAAAAATAATGCACGTTATTAAGAGAAAAGAGTTGGGTTTGAGCCATCCTGACTCTGTGTGTTTTAGAAAAGCTACTGCGCTTATCGTGAAAAATCGTGTGTCTAAATGATAGTGTGTTGACCTTCGGATGTGCAACAGTGATCTGCTTTGTTTCATAAGCTTTCAATAAGGATTGACTTGTTGACATGTACACAATGCCAAGGTATTTGGATTTTTGTGAAAAGTGCTCAGTGAATGAAGAGGAATACGAACCCATCCCTTCAGCATAGATCAGTACATCATTTGTTGCATTACTGAGCGCTGAGATCATTCATTTCTGAGCATTCCTGATAATCAGTTGGGGTGGGACAGGCTAAAAAAATACTGTTTCTGAGCTACGTCCACACCCACCTGGAGGTTTCCTCCCCTGTGAAGAAGCGTGTTCTTTGACCTGTTTACCAGCGGGGCCCAGGAGCTGGCTCTGCTGCAGCATAGGAAGACTTGTTTGGTTGGTGCCCAGCTTGCTTTAAACGATTGCTCCCTTCATTTTCTCTTTTGTTATGTTTGTTTTTGCCCCTTAAGAAAGATTTCTACCCCTCTGGTACACATAATGCAGATTTTCATTATGAGCTTCATTCATTTTGAAGAAGTATCTCTGTCAAAGGCAAAAGCCTATTCAAATTGTAATGAGAAGATAAACCAGTTCCTGTCATAGGAAGACAGCAGTCAGTAAATAGTTTGTGGTTTAACAGCCTGCTGATTTTGCTAATGTCTTCTTCCCATTATACTGCAACGGTCTATTGACTTCTGTGACAGACATACTGTCTACCCTCTCCTTTATCCCATAATACTGTAGGAAGACATGCAGTCAGAGTAGATACTTCCATCCTGTCCTTAAATCTCAGTAAACCAGGTACCCAGGAATCACTGGCAAAAGTCTGGAAAATGAGACTTAAAAATGTTCATTGTATTATTAAATATCAGCTTTGAGCAAATGTTTCTTGTGTGATGAGCCAGATAACAACAGCATTATAGTAATCACATAAGTAGGTACATTTCTGTGGTATTTTGTTCAGTTGTCCTCGTTTACTTGCATTTTCTGAGCAAAGTGACTCCACTGGCTGTGAAAATGACCTTTCCAAAGAAAAGCTTGAAAGCTAATAAGTAAAAAGAAGAGTTTGTGATTTGCAGTAGGATACATCTAAGAGAAAGGCACCCGGAAAGCTAATGGACACACACTTAACACAGAAAGCAGACAGGTGTGCATGAATGCGTAAATCTATGGCTGTTCTGCAGACCAGCGAACTCCCGTCAATCAAAATTTCAGTGACCAGAGCCATTTCACACTTCTGTCCTTGACCTATAGTGTTAAGAAAACAAAAATACTCATTCATAAATCAGTTCTCTAGTAGGTTTTTAGACAGATGAAATAATGGATAATCTTTAGTTGGATATTTCACAGCAATGTGATTAATGGCAGAATGGAAATGCAAACATGTATGATTTGCTGCTAGATGTGGTATTTGCTGATAATGAGAGAGCACTTAATCCATTAAGAAAAATTGGTAGACAGCAACTTTCAAGCGAAGGCACATGGGAGATTGTATTAAACAAAGATATGGTAGTTAAAAATCTGTATCCTTTACCTAGAGAAAAAGCAAATATGGTATCATAATTAAAGCAAATGGGTTGTAAGGAAATCCTAATGACCGTGCGTAATCTTACCTTGAATGGAATTGAATTTGTAGGGTGGTCATGTTAAGTGGAAATAAATTGTCTTGAATTTTATTTTTAATAGTCAAGACAAAAGAATGGAAACTGGTAAGTAAGATTATTGATTATTATTAGTGCTCCATTTACACTGTCTTCTTTATTTGTTGAGCACTTCCTTGTAGATGCAGAATTCTACTGAAAATTTAAACTCCTGCATTTTTGTACATTTATCTTTATTATTTTGCAAATAATGCAAATTATTATAATGCAAATAAAATTGTTATATTTAGTATCAATTAAAATATGCAACTAAACTGCTTACAGACAGGTTTTTTTTTTTATCTGTGGTCTGCTGTGACACCTCTGCTACGCTTAAATCTCTTAGGTAGAGGACTGATGTATTTGGTTACAATGGTAGATAACAATTTCAACTTGCCACATCTCATAAATGTGACCTGGGCAAAATGTTAAACATTCTTTCCCCATCAAGAATACAGTAACAGTGAAGGGGAGGAGACCAGCAATTTTAAAAATAATTTGCGTATTGTAACCCCAGTTTCTTTCTACCAGAGCTCATTTGCTTTCTACCTCATTGTGCCTTAGGGCTCCTGGACGTTAATGCCAGAGACACAAGCTGAAATTAGAATAAACTTTGTTTTTAATAAAGGAAGTTGGTCAATGCAGCCTATTCTTTGGCTAATTTTCAGTGACTCAACAATATGGTCTCACTGATCCTCCCCCTTAGGGAAAATCTTCTTTGGAAAGCAGTCTCTGTTCCCAGCTACTTAGAGTCTCAGAAGATTTCAGTACTCTCACTGGCAGCTCTTTGCCCAGGGTGAAACAGCTGTCACTTGTCCTGTTCATAAGACCATGCTTATACTTACCATCTCAAAACATATGTTGTAATAACATAGCCACTGTAGCACTAAATAGCACTAACTTAGATTTACGTAATCTGTGTTCTATGCATCACCAGGCGATATCAGTATGAGTTGGGAGGAAGTGCTTTCAACAGTCATGTTAAGAGCCAGTTGTGTAATTTATCATGGCAAATGGCATTTCCTATTTTTGTTTTGAGGGAAGTGTAAAAGGATAATTGACTTATCTATAATACCTGTTACTGCTTACAGTAAGTAAGTTCCATCTTACATTAAGTGTATTGTGTTGGGGTATTTTCTTTCTTTTCAAGCAACGTCATAAGAGAGGGAATGACTACTAAAATTTTGTTAGTGGTGTGTATCTGCTTTTTGAAACATGAACAGATACACAGGTACATATAACATGCATCATCCAAAACGTAGCTTCTTAAGAGCGTGAGCCCATCAATTTCTATTGCTAGAAACATGAGCGCAAAATGTTACATCTAGACTGTCTTGAAGCCACACTGCTGAACAAGCTTCCATGAGCTAAGGATATGTCACAGTCATTACGTGCACCGAGACAGCTTTTGAAAACACAATGTAACGTCTATGCACTGTGTCCTTCACAGTCTAACATCAGCTATATTTTCGGATACATGTCCACCACAAAATGATGACAGTGTTGTATTTAAGGGCAACCTCATATACTCATAAAAAGAAAACATTTAGGTTTTCCTTCCATTTTTCCCACTCAGAATGGGGAATGAAAATCCTAGTTTGCAGGAGCCCACAGAAACATTTTGGGGAAGGAGTGAAGATTATTGGAATCATAGAATCATAAAATTAGGTAGGTTGGAAAAGACTTACAAGATCATCCAGTCCAACCATCCACTTACCACCAGTTCTCACTAAACCATATCTCTCAACACTATATCTAAACATTTCTTGAACACCTCCAGGGACAGTGACTGAACCACCTCCCTGGGCAGCCCATTCCAGCGCCTGACCACTCTTTCAGAAAAGCAGTACTTCCTAATGTCCAGCCTAAATCTCCCCTGGCGCAACTTGAGGCCATTCCCTCTCGTCTTGTCACTAGTTACAAGAGAGAAGAGGCTGACCCCCAGCTCCCTACAACCTCCCTTCAGGTAGTTATAGAGAGTGATAAGGTCTCCCCTGAGCCTCCTCTTTTCCAGACTGAACAATCCCAGCTCCCTCAGCTGCTCCTCATCAGGCCTGTGCTCCAGACCCCTCACCAGCTTCATCGCCCTCCTCTGAACATGCTCCAGGGCCTCAATGCCTTTCTTGCAGTGAGGTGCCCAAAACTGGACACAGTACTTGAGGTGTGGCCTCACCAGTGCTGAGTACAGAGGGAAGATGGAGTTTTTGTTTGTTTGTTTTCTGTATAACAAATTTTTTTTCATAGTTAAAACCTCATTCTATTGGAATGGAATGGAAATTAGCCAAAAGCAGTAGTCTCTCAGCTATAGTATGAGAATCCTGTTTATTATTACAGCTCTCTGTATTTGCTGTGCTCTTTAACGGTTTTGGTGATGTATTGAAAAAGTTGCTGCATACAGTCTAAGTCTGATTTCCAAGAGACCTCAGCTGCCAAGAAATCAGCCTGCAACCCCTGATGTGTTCCCATGTTTCCCAAAGTGTTCAGCATCCAGAAGCGTCCTTTGTTCTAGTGGGAACAAATGAGCTCTTTGTCTTTCCTCCCCCCACACCCATTCCACCCTCTCATATACCCAACTGTACCTGGGAATGAGAATATAGCAATTAGGCACAGCCCTCTTGGTTAAACTGTGCTTTCTAAAGGCACTGGAATGTAATCATTTTAAGCACTCCTGAGTCGAGAGTGCGGGACACACCCTGCATTCCACCTTAGAGTAATGTGATTTATTTCCAAAGCCATGAACACGAGCAGAGTTCAAGGCCATGACCTTGCCTCTCGTCTGGTGCTTGAAGGCAATTTGTATTCCTGGAGTGGCAGCAGGGAGTTATTCTGCCGCATGTCTGAATGCGGGGTCTCCAGTGGGCTCTGCTGTGCGACTGCTAGTGTGTAAAATTTGGGAGGTGTTTTTCTTGTCCTGGAAATAGTCTAGCCATGCCTTTGCTGTGACTAGAGGTAACTGGCTCATTAACATTCTTTGTATTTCTATATCGTGTAATGCATCACTGTGCAGATAATTGATCTCTCTCCAAAAAGCATTTGAGTTGTCCGCATAGTGTAACGCTTTACTGTTCAGTAATATTAGCTTGGGTCCCGGAAGCAAAATAGCCATGTTAACATGTTCTCAGCAGGGCTAATTAGTCTGGGCTCAGTGCCATGCTCGTGCAGCTATCCTGCTTCCAGTTCTGGAGGCAACTCATTCCAGACAAGATTTAACTTACTGCCTGTTACATGCTTACATACTTCCTTCGTCACCATGATATTGCCTAGCCACAATGCTAACCATGATTGGTTTTATTTTTATATATAAGTATATATATATATATGTCAGTTATCATGATTAAAACCATTTAGAAAATGTCATCCCTAGGAAAACTTTGGTCCTCATTTCCCAACTGGGCATCTTTGCAGCTGTGGATCCTTCATCAGCCAGCTCCTCTTCGACTCCCGAGCTTGGCGATTTAATATTATGTGTTGCCTGAAAGTTTTCAAATGTTGTAGAAAAGCAGATGCTCGAGATGATTTCATTTTGAGGTCTGATGTGTTGGAGACAGCCCAGATCCATACAGTATTTGTTTCTGACTGTGATGAATTATGAGATGTAACAGCAAGCTTTGTCAGGTCTTTTGGCCTTGGGTGTGTCTCAACATTGTAATTGGTGTTGTTTTTGGGGTTTTTTTTGGGGGGGAGTGGGAATTATGATTTACAGATGAAGCAAAAATATGTAAGTTATGCTTACATATAAAGAGCTGTGACTGAATTTTACTGAGCCTTAGGGAAAATGAAAAAGAAATTGCAGTGTCAAGATAGGGCTTTAGAAGCTGGATTATGGACATGCAGCTGCATAACCTCTGAAGTAAACTCTAGAAACAAACCTAGTTGCTGGAGATGCTCATTGTCAGAATATGATGTTGGCAACCCAGCAGCTCGGAAGTAAGGAAATTATTAACTCCTTATTTAGAGTAAGTTTCCTATGCCTAATCTGAAGTCCCAGAATTTGGAGTGCTTCAATTTAGATTTTCGAGTGTCTTTAAGATAGTAAATGATGCCTTAGTGATTTTGGAAGTTTTCTAATGTGATAAAAATTATCTCTCTGATTTTTCCTACCTGTACATTCATTATAAAAATGTGCTCTTCATGGTTTGCTGTTCAAGCTCTGCTGATGCTTATTGAATAGTGCTGAAATCTAAAGAGATCTGTAAGATTTGAGCTAGCTTTGTTTTGTTTTCATGCTTTTCCAACTCTACGTCTGTGGTTGTGAATATTGAAATCACAGTGACTCACACTTACGTCTTTAGGCACTTGAAAATATCGAAGCTGAGAAAGTAATTAACCAGACATCCTCTTAAACTGGTAAAGACAAATGATGACTTTTTAGAGGAAGATGCTTTCCATCTTCAACCCAAATCTCTTTGAAAGCTATGTTTTCAGCTGCAGATAGAGAGGGATTTTTGGCCTACTTGGTCCCTAGGATGTGAAATTCAATACGTTCTTATTTAAGAATGCAAAATTGTATGGCAAATTCAGGCCAATATTGTTTCAGAAGGAAATCAGTTTCTCTCAGTGCTGCATCACCCACTGTTTTATGAGACTTCAGTGGGAGATTTCACTGTGCTCTTATTGCACTAAAAACATATTAATTCATCTCTCTTCTATTATATTAGTTGCATGATTGTTCTAATCATCTGACTTGCCTGTGGCTTCATGATCAGGAGTGCTACATTTCGTAAGCTCAAGGATTTTTTCTATTTTTTCTTTTATCTTGTTATTTTATATCCTTTTATGGATTTACAGCAAATAGTTTACATTAAGTATATATGAGAATTCAGATAAGAAACAAGTAAAGGCTAGTCCAGCATACTGGAATAAACCACAGACAGATTACAATCAATATCTAAAGTTGATTTTTCTGAGAGTTAATTAACATTTTTGTTTAGTTCAGCCATCATTCTTTCATTCTTTGCTCACTTCAAACTTCCATTGAAGTTAAAGTGCACAGACTAATGATGGATACAGTAGTGTACATCTATTTTGCCTAAGCCTTTGTACGGCTTTTGGGAGTGTTCTTAATACTGTTAAACCTGTTGGAGGTAATTTCAGCAGGATTACTGAATGGCCCTGCAGTATGATGGTACTTTATCATTCGAAGCTTAATTTTATTATTTCGTTAATCCCAACCACTTTGAAATATGCTCTTTCTGACTCTCCGTATCTTACCCTGTCAGTTTCCGGGTTTTTTTGTTTTGTTCTGTTTTGTTTTTAATATGCTTAGTTCTCTTTGATGTTTTGATTTGGATCCCATCCAAAGATAATTCAACATAAAACTGAGTATGATGTTTAAACACTTTGCAATACAAAAGTCAACATTTTCCATATTGAACCAAACAACTTCATATTTTTTTTTGTGTGCTTTGTGTGACTACATTACCATTCTAAATGAAATAACACCAAACCTGCTTAAGAGACAAGACCTCAAGCTAATATATTGTTTTTCATTCATGCTTTGGAGAGAGGGCATTTTCACATAGATGTGGCCTAATCTTGCAGTTTGAGCTGTGGTTTTTAATTACAGTAAAGGCCCTCTTTCAATATTGTCCTAATGCCGACAAACGTGTGAAGGCCCAGAGTGGTATCCTTACCCATAGGTTTCACATCAGCTTTCCAATGGCATGGGTTGTGTGGCCAGGGGAGTAGGTCATTTTGCCGTACACTACTTCAGCAACATCCTAGTTTCAAGTTAAAGGCTTCCCTAGTTCACGTCTACTGGGCATTTATTCATTTCAGCTAAAAACATCGAAAGGAGGCTTGACACTAAATGCGGCACTCCAGCATGCAGCTGGCTATAGAGATTTGTTCCCCTCCTGCCTAAGCCTACTGTCTAGATAGGACACAGGTTGATACAAACGCTTATTTTTTTCCATTTGTTTTGGTTTCGATATCTCTATTTGACTCTGGTTATGCAATCAACTTTGTACGTGCACTATGCTCAACAAATGATTTGATCTACAACTTAGTCTGTAGAAAATATTAACCTCTCCAATGCCTTTTGCAACAAGCAGTGCTATTTATACTAGCAGAAATAAGCCAATCAATACAAACTAGTATCAAGTTTCAAGAGGTGATGGTACTGAAATCTTATGAAAGATGTGGAAAATTATTCTAAAAGGATTCTCTGTAAGCAGGTTTCCCTAGGGGGAAAGCTTAAAGGCCAAGCCACACAAATCTAGAGAAATTTCTGATTTTGTTTCTGGAGGAGATAGGGAACATTCAGTCTACACTCTGAGATGATCTGAGGAGATGTATTGAGCTATCAGATTGATGCATTACCCTGGAAAGAAGGAAGGCTAAACTTAGTCCAGGCTTTCATGTTGACTGCAGCAGTTCCTATGAATGGTCCACACATGTTCACACCTTTGATTCTCCTGTCTAATTGTATGCAGATACAACACTGGTGACAGAGCCCTTGCTATGTGTGATCCATAGGCTGAAGCATTACCCTATTCTGACAGGTTAGTTTCAGCAAAGGATGTCCCTGTGAATAAGTGTGCTGTTTGTGAGGCTGAGTCCTACTCAAATCTTGATCTTTGTATCACCTACTTCAAGCAGGAGAAGTGTTATACATTAGCACTATGTGCAGATGTGTTGGTGTCTTATATGAAGTAATATGCAACCCTATAATGAGAAAATTTCCCCATGAAAGATTTAGTCATCTCATATAAACAGCAGAATTGCTAAACAGGGTTGCCACTCTCACTGGCAGATGGGATGAACTCAGAGAGATGAACTGACTTCCCAAGTTTTCACAAGGTATCCATAGCACAGAGCAGTCAAAGATTTCCATCACACGCACCTCTTCTCTCTTGTATATACTGCAAGGGTATTTTCACTCTCCCAGTCACACTTAATGTGCTGCTGGATGTTTTTGGATCTGACCCAGAGCCTGCTGAAATCATGGGAGGAATCTTTCCTCTGAGATCAGTATGGTTTTGACCAGAAAAATCTTACTTTTCTATGTTATACCAGTACCTGACAGAGTTGGGTAGGGACAGAAATAAAACATAATAATTAAATGAGAACTATGAAGAAAGACAGAAGCCCTCTGATAGACTGTTGGCTATTTTTCCACTTAAAAAAGATGATCGAAGAATGATACAAGTTTTTTGTTGTGTTTTTTTTCTATTTCTTTTCTTGTTTATCTTTCCCTTCCCTCCAAAAAAGTAGAGTTTTGCTGCTGGGCATTCCATCTGCTTCTGGTAGTTGTGTAATTTAGCTAGACTGCCCATGAGGGAAGGGCTCCAGGGCCTTCTGCAGTTTCAGCACTTTCCCCCCCTGTTCTCAAGCAATTCCTTCTATTCAGGACAGAATGTCCTTTTGCACATCTTGGCTCTAATTAATAACCTACTTCTAGAAATTCTGCTCTTTTTTTTCTTTTTAATTTAATATATGTAATTTCAGTGTCTGTTCAGGATAATTACTGTCTTTAAAGTTTTATGAATCATACTGTTTGACATCTTTGATGTTGATTCATTTTCAGAAAACTGCAGTTTTTGTTCTGATGTTCAATTTGTCACTGTTACTTACAAACAAATAAGAGATTTAAAACCCCAAAGATGCAGGTGTTCTTTAGTTTTGTAGCAATCTGTTTCCCTGACTGCTGGATTCCAAGACATATATTCATGCATTCTAATGAAGGTGCACTTATATAATGTCTAATATACAATAGAATAGAAAACTGAAGCAACGGAAAGTCTCAGTAGATTTTTTTAATCACCTTCTCATAGGCAATATTTTTTTTCTAATGGTTTTTATTTTCACAATCAGCTGGTAACATGTCTCTAACCAGAGGTTTTGAAAAACAAGTTGTTTGTTCTGCTGTACATAAATTACAGATCACAAAGTTGAGATTTGCATAAAAGTCTCCTAAGGAGAATGTATGATATGACCTTGATTTTCTTCACAGATTTTACATTGAAATAGTGTTCTTTCTTTCTTTGAGAAGCCCATATACTTACATGTGAACCCAGACTCATTGAAGAAGCGCACCAAATATTTGAGTTCTTACTGTAGCTTGTTAGAGATCTGATTTCTCACTCCAACTGATTATTTTTAGTACCTAGTCATAAAAAAAAAGTTGAAATTTGAAGATTTATGTGGAATAAGAGTCCATTTTTCATTTAAAAATTTGCATTTAATTTAAAAGTAAATTGCATTTAATTCTAATTTATTTATCTTAAAATAATATTGGACTACTTTTGTAGATAATTTCTGTGTTTAGATCTTCATAATCTCTTTTTGTAATCTTTCCTCAGCACATGGCAGATTGCACTGCCTGCCTTCTAGTTAGCAATTATCTGAATTTCTCACTCATACAAACACTAGTGACTGAGATTTCACAGGCGCTTCTTCCTGTTAAAAAGAAGGTATTTCAGGAGGAAGCATTGGTATCTGTTACAGTTTGTGAGTTTGTGAAGCAGAAAGTGTTAATTAAACCTTTATTTATATGCAAAAAGAAATATGCAGTCCTAAGTGCCTTCATCTGTAATGTAACAAAGTTAATAGTAAACGCTGCTAATCCAATGTGCTTAGAAGTGATATTTTTGGAGATAACATTTCAGATACTTGTGGCTGCTCATCTGTTACGAGTAGATTAGCAATGTTTTTGGAATGAAGAGCTTGTTCGTGCTGCCCTCCCCTTCTCTCAGCGCTTAAAGTTGTCTTGTCTTCTTGTCCCATCTCCCTGAAATATTTACTGTTCCTTGTCTACAGTACCAGTATCTCTTGGGAAAAAGCATTTCAATCCATCAAGTTTAGCACACATTCTGACACTGTTAGGCTCAGTTCTTGTTTGGTGTAAATCAGTCCAGCAGTCATTTCAGGATTGAGTAGCTTTGTGTTGATCCTGTCTTTCTGGTCATGTGTGCATTGATTGGCCTCTGCTGTGGTGATTTTCTCTCCTCTGTCCGTTTTTTCTTATCCACTGACTACTCAGCCTTATTATATGAATACCAGCTTGCAGCATTTGAGCGCATCAGTGATTCACTGCAGACTGATATTAACTAATCTTTTCCACAGAAGAGATTTGTCTTTTCTGTATCAACCCAATCTCAAGCAGATTTTGGGGCCATATGACCTTTGTCCAAGCTCTCAGAGGTCAGTAACTATGAACTATAGTGGCCCACGGAATACATAGCTGAGTAGACAGATATGATGCAAAGCTAATGAGTTTGTGAGTTCATACCAACATGCTCTGAAGAAAAGGCAAGTAATCTCCAGCACAGATTATGTTCTCCAGCAGCTGAAGTTACAAGATATGTCTCGTTGACTGACCACAAAATAATGTTAGGAAGGGAGGGACACACATTATTCAAAGCATAGAGATGTCCAGAGATTTCTAAGACAACTGCTACTTGAGATTCAAGAAGTGAAGGGATGCCTTAACTATTAATAGTTTTTGAACCTCTTTGTCTTGAGCTGAGCTAAATCCACCTTTAGATAAAGCTGCTGCAGCCTATGTCAATTCCTGCACTTTCTCCATTAGTGCTAATACACGTGTATTAGGAAAGAAAAGACACTGTATTATTCAGAAATGACATAAAGTGTTGAAGAGTATTGTATGACTGCTAGTCAAACTGAAAATAAAATGAAAGAAATCCTCCTAAGAAAATGCCCATTTTGCTGTAGTCAGCAATGGCAGTAGGAAGAAGCGTGATAGTGGGTATGTCACTATATTACGAGCACAAGTATTTAAATCAGTGAAAGGCCCTTTGTGCCCTTGACTTCTACAACATAAATTTCTGAATCTCTGGCCTCAGAAGGACTTAGTAAATCACAAAGTGCTGGCTGGTCATTGAATTCCCCTTGCTCTTTTGTAAACATTACAGTATTATTGGCAACCTTTGGCTCTATCCTTCAAATTTAAGGCATATGGAGTGGATGCCTGTGCTAATTCAAATAACATGGTTAACATCTTGTCCTGGCTTGAGAGTGAGGAAATATGGACACATCTTAAATCCAGTGGAATTTTATGTCTTAAAGCACATAGCACTTGCTAAAACTGCTTCCTTCAAGCGCAGGATTTGCTTCACACTACTCTCTAGGAGCTCAGTAGTGTTTAAAATAAACGTTTGCAAAAATATTCTGTTGGATCACAGCTTAAGGGTGGTAAAATACAAGTATGGGTTTTCCGATCTCTTGCAGAAGCTGAACGCGTGTTATGGCAGGAGCCTCAGCAAAGCAGTGGTGGTGTTTTCCCATTGCAACCCCATCACATCTTGTTTCCTCCTCTCTGATCCTAGCCATGCTCTTAGTGACATCTCAGGATCCTGTGATGCTGTGCCCCATCCACTAGAAATCTGAGTGGATGCTCTGCAAAGCAAGAACTGCTTTGATAATCTGCATTGCCAAAGGAACAAAAAGCTTAGAGTTTGCTGTTGTGTGTGTTTTTTGGTTGTTTTTTTTAAGATTCTTTCTTGCATCTTCGTAATTGTTTGTTTTTAATTAGTCCACAAAGTTTATCTGTCGTGCCTTTGAACAGAACACACACATGCAGAGCTTATTTTTCCTATTGGCTTAAGACTGCTAGTTTTGACACCTTTGTAATAAATCTGTTGGCTAGATGCAAAGCTTCAGGCTTGGCAGGTCTTCAGGAAATCAAGAGGGGAGGTAGCAATACTTGAAAGAACAGGAGTTCCAAAGGCTGTAGATTAACAGGAATCATTTCCAACTGAGCTCACCTATTTAAAAGTAGCAAATACATGAAAAGGGAAGCTGGTTAGAGTGAATTACCAAAGAAGTGTTACTTCTGGTGAATTGAATTTCAGCACAAAAATACATCTTTCTGAATGTCTCTAACATTTACAACCCAGCCCTGAAGGGCCAAATACACTCCATAGAGATGCTATGTAGTCTCTACCACCTACTGTTTCCTACTGTCTGGTTTCACACCTTCAGAATTGTAAAGCCAATTTGAAAAAATAATAATAAAAAAGGATTTCTCATGGTGAATCCAGGTGGGATGAGTAGTTATGACCAGAATAGTAGTGCTTGTATTTCCAGGCCCAACAAGCATTAAAGTTTGTAACAAGTAGGCATCTTCATGGAGTAATTCAGAATCTATTGCTGGGGGGACTATTCTTAGCAATGAGAACCTTTCCCTTAAGAGTTTGAATTCTTGGATGCTGCTGGAGTATCATTATCTTTACAGATGTCAAGCTGAAAAAGTTGGGGGCCTAAATAGCGCTGTAGAAACTGAATACATCTGTTTTTTGGAGCCTTCAGGGACAGATAAATGTCATTCATTAGATTCTTCATATACTCAGTAGAAGGAGGAAAGCTCCTAAGCAGACTTCTTGTTCCATCTTCTAAGAGCAGCTCCTCCTACACTACCTTTCCTCCCTCTTTTTTTTTTTTCCCTGGCAATCAGTTGCTACCCCTTTTTCCTATTTCTTATCATAATCTTCAATGTTTTGAAAAACATCTGTCATGGTATTCTATTTCCCTAGAAGGAAAATTTTGGAAAATCTCCAAATATTTTAGAAACATCTTAATTCCTCAGTGTAATTGGATGGAATTAGTGTATCATCTTCCTTTCACCTACCTAACTGAAGCACGTGGGATCATAGGATCAAAGTCAATATAAGGACACCCACCTTTGAGAAGGATAATTCAAATTTCAAGTGACTCCATATGATGCTTTTGTTTCTTCAGTAACTAAAAAGAATTTGAGCATGTGTGCTCATGTCTTGGAAACCTATATTAAAAAAAAAAGTTTTTAAAAATGTCTTTTATGGAGGATGAAATGATTTTTCCATAACAGAAATTATTAAAATAACATGAGTGGTTTTCTCTGGAATGTGTATCTCTATGTACTGTATAAGCAAAAGAAACAAAACAGTATTTACATCTCTGGATCCTCTGATTAATATAGTTTTTCTCTTTTGGGAAATCTATCCCGAATGTTCTGTATTATTTCTGAGTTTGTAAACAATTTCTGAAGAACCACTGATTGCAAAAATTAGCATTGCAGAGAACAAGAAATCACATGATATAACACGTTTCATGGTATTTCTGTTCTGAGAACACTGCAAACAGATTTAGGCACAATCAGAAAATTTCAGTTGGTCAATCTAAGAAATGACTATGGAGCTACTTACAAAAAGATTGTACTTTGCATCCTGTGTTACAATGGCTCTTATTTGTTTAATAATTTCGTCTTTTTATATTATTTTTATTAGAATGATATGGGAGGTCAAAGGAGCCTAATAAACAAATGGACTACTTTTCTGAAAGCCAGGCTAGTGTGCTCGATACCTGGTCCTGAAGGAGCCGACACACATTTTGATGAGCTGCGTAAGTTTGATCTATCTTTAATGGCTTATTTTGTCATTTGATTTGCTTGTGTTTTTTTTTTTCCTTTTCTTCTTTACAGAAGTACCACATCTTATTCAGATTTTACTAATTTTCCAGGCAGTACTGACAGTGTCTAAGAAGGGTGACTGTCATAGGCAATCTGAGAGGAACAGAGGGTCCTATATGTTGGCCAGATCGTACCCATAGAGAAGTGTACTAGCTACCTGGGTCCTGGTCAGGGATATTTCTAGGAAACCACCTAGTCTGATTCACCTCTCTGATTATTGTCCTTTATTGATAGTTCAGGTCGGCAGTGATGAAGTCACTGAGAGAATCCTGAGAAATACCAAAAGGGACTTCAGAGCATTGGGGCGGTTAGTTGATGAAGCAGGAGTACAGGTGGTGTTTTCCTCTATCCCCTCAGTGGTAGTGAAGGCTACTGAGAAGATCAGGAAAACCCTTCTCATAAATACGTGTCTGAGAGGCTGCTGCAATTGCAGGAATTTTGTTTTTTTTGACCATGGGGCGGTTTACTTGGCACCTGCTCTGATGTCTGTGGATGGGTCTCACCTTTCTCAAAGGAGGAAACGGATCCTAACCCAGGAGCTGGCTGTGGTGATTCCCAGGGGGTCAGTACTGGCACCTGTCCTGTTCAACATCTTTATTGATGGCCTGGATGAGGGGTTTGAGTGCACCCTCAGTAAGTTTGCAGATGACACCAAGTTGACAGGAAGTGTCGATTTTCCTGAAGGTAGGAAGGCCCTTCAGAGGGATCTGGACAGGCTCGATCACTGGGCTGAGGCCAATGGGATGAAGTTCAACAAGATCAAGTGCTGGGTCCTGAACTTTGGCCACAGTAACCTGAGGCAATGCTACAGGCTTGGGGCAGAGTGGCTAGAAGACTGTGTGAAAGAAGCAAACCTGGAAATGTTGGTTGATGCTTGGCTAAACATGATCCAGCAGTGTGCCCAAGTGGCAAAGAAGGCCATTGTCATCCTGGCTTGTATCAGAAATAGTGTTGTCAGCAGAAGGGAAGTGATTGTCTCTCTGTACTCAGCATTGGTGAGGCCGCACCTTGAGTACTGTGTTCAGTTTTGGGCCCCTCACTACAGGAAAGACATCCAAGCCCTGGAGCATGTTCAGAGAAGGGCAGTGAAGCTGTGAGGGGTCTGGAGCACAAGTGCTATGAGGATCAGCTGCGGGAACTGAGATGTTTTAGTCTGGAGAAGAAGAGGCTCTGGGGAGGCCTTATGGCTTTCTACACCTACCTGAAAGGAGGTTGTGGCAAGGTGGAGGTCAGCTTCTTCTCCCATGTAACGAGCGATAGGACTAGAGAGAATTGCCTCAAGTTGCACCAGGGGAGTCTCAGGTTGGATGTTAGGAAAAATTTCTCTGAAGGAGTGGTTGGGTGCTGGAATGGGCTGCCCAGGGAGATGGTTGAGTCGCTGTCCCTGGAGGTGCTCAAAGAATGTTTAGATATTGTACTAAGATACATGGTTAGTGGGGAAATATTGGTGTAGGTGGATGATTGGACTGGATGATCTTGGAGGTCTTTTCCAACCTTGATGATTCTATGATTTTATGATTCTATCTCTATCTTTTATCTGAAGTCATTGATTATAACTTGAATTAGTCTTATCAGAATTATGGTGTTTATAACTCCCCAAGCTGGAAAGTGGAAATCTGATTCTGTCTAAAAACAGACTAACTGCAAAGGGAAAAATGACAGAATATTAGCACAAATTCACTCTGCAGAAATCAGACAAAAGTAACCTTATATTTTTACAAATCTCAAAATTATAAGTGATAAATCCGGAAATGTTCAACATTTGTTTAATAATTATAATAATTAAAAAGCACAATATTTTCCCATTACAGAAGATGTATTCTTACTTTCTACAAGAGATGAGAGAAACCCTCTTGTATATGGAGTCTTCACTACAACAAGGTATGTCTTAGGATCATGTTTGCCTTTGGAAACAAATGCAGAAGGTCTTAGTCAGAGATGTATTAATTAGTGAACCTCTCAGCTATGATATTGAGGTAATTTAAGTAGAATTTTCATAAACGAAATAAATAATTAATTTGTCTTTGAAACTTTTGAATTAAATGCACATAAGGACTAGTCATGCACTTCACAGTGGAATTACAAAGAAAAATTGCCAATGCACTCCTTAACTAAGAGGTAACCACTACACTGGCTCCATAACATATATAACCAAATAAAATTTTTAGAATTGAATGAATTGCAACACAGTTACATAATCATAATAGTTGATAAATGACACATGAAACCTACTGACCACTAGAAAAAATAACAGTCTATCAAATGCTCCCAAAAGCTGACAAGTCCAGGTACCACCTGAGCAAAGCTTAGCCCTATGATGAGAGCGACACATAATATCTCCAGTTATCAGAGCTGTCCACATTGTCTGTTATTTAGCACCACTTATATCAACTCTCAGGTGTAGGATTGATTGAGAACCCATCAGACTCAGTGGAATTACTGAATTGATTCACTGGATGAGGTATGCTCTGAAGATGTGCTTACAGTGTGCCTGTCTTCTTCTCAGCTCTGTCTTCAAGGGCTCTGCAGTTTGTGTGTACAGCATGGCAGATATCAGAGCTGTTTTCAATGGCCCTTACGCTCACAAAGAGAGTGCGGATCATCGATGGGTGCAATATGAAGGTCGTATCCCCTATCCCAGACCCGGTACAGTAAGTGTCTCCTTAATTACATGCTTCTATCTTTACTCAAAGGCAATCATACTTTTCTATCATCATGGACTGTCAATTTATATTTTCCTCTCAGGCAGGATGTTTCAAATTACCCTCACAACCCTTTCTCTTCTGTTGAGAGCTCAGACATCTACCTACCCTTTTTCTGTTTATGTATATAAATATGCATTTTCCATTTCTCTGACATAACATTGCGTCCAGACCATTTCCTCATTTTCTCTCTTATTGTGGTCTCCTGCTGCCCAGCTCTATTTCTATCTCTTGGGATCACCTCTGAGGCACCAACACTTCATAAAAAGCCAAATGCATGTTTTTATGGAGTATTAAATTATGATGAGGTATTTAATTTGGAATCTTGTATTTCTCTTATCTCTGTCTGTTAAAATCCCATTTCTTGAGATATGGTCATTGATTCTCCTCTGTGTCTTTCTGCATGTGTTCTGTTTCAATATAAAGTAAGGAGTTAGTTGCTACAGACTTTATGTGATAGAATAAAAATGATAGGAAGAAAAGTAAAATTTAATATTTGGAAATACTTCTAAGTCCTAATCTGTGATACCTCAGAGGCAATGATTAAGCCAAAACAAAGAGGAAAAATGTTGAAGGAATTTAGTAAAGAATTCTTATTCTACTATTGTCTTGGTATTAATTTGGAAAAGCATAGACATACATTTCTGATGAAGAGAAAAACGGTATTTCCAAAAAATGAATTTATTTTTAACATGTCAGCAAAACTTTGAGCAACTCTTGGTACATGCAGTTTGAAAGAGCAGTGATTTAAGAATAAAACAGGTATGGGATGGCTTTCTTGGTTTAGTATTCATTCAACTAGTTAGTAGTAAGAAGCTAAATAAATACAGCCAAACTCTGAGCTACTGAGGTCGGACTGCTGCTGGTACCTTGCCTAGAGGTCATCTGAGTGTCTTTATGCTATTTCTCTGACAACAGCATTACCAAAACCATTGCTTAAAGTCTTATTATCTAACTTCCTTAGCTTTTCATTTCATTCTATTCCTTGTCTTTCTGTGTTTTCTTCACTATCCTTCCAATAGATCCAACTGCTTGGTCCATTCCCAAACTATCTATGGCACTTGGTCATCCCTAAGACAGATCATGCTCTGTGCTCTGATTTCCTTCTCTCAGCTGCAGACCAGTGGGAAAGGAAAGCTTTCCATAAAGAGTAAGGCAGCTCCAGAGACTGATTCAGCCTGCCTAGGATTTGCACTACTGGAGCAAATAAGATCCTAATTTAGATGCTTACACATCTCTCTCTCATGCAGAACATATGGCACCCCTAGAAAAGAAGATTACATTTAATTCTTCTATTATTATTTTTTTTTAGCATGTGCAACTCCATTACTGGTTAAGAAGCACAGATGCATTTAGTTTTAAGTACAAAAATGGTGCCAGTGAGAACAATAGCTGGTCCCATGGCATCTAAAGAGATTAAAATAACTCTCTTGAAAACCTTGCAGTGCCCCATAAGGATGAACACTCTGCACAGATAGACGGGTCATAAGCTCATTGCATTTTTGAGTGTATTAGCCATCACATGGTTGAGCTGGGATTCGCAAGGAAGGAAATGTCATGCTGGAGCATGTCAATGCTGATCTTTATCGCTGATTTGAATATCCATGCTCAACAAGTATTTGGAAAGTTTAAAGAAAATGGATATTTTCCGTAAGCCACCCCTTAGCTCTCTAACTGCTTCCCTTAAGCACTTGATAACAGCTGTGAGAAAATGCTCTCATAAAAATCCTTAGGAACTCTGGATTTCTGTAGGAGTTTGTCTGACCACAAGCTGAGAAGGGGAGTGGATTTTACTGAAACAAGATCTCTGAAGAAAGATATCTGTAATGTTTACTATGTAGATAAGGTAAATTTATTACTGCATTTGTCTTAGTGAGCTGGAATTGTCTCAGACTGAAACAAACTTCAGGCTTGGTGGTTTAAGACAGCATGCCCAAAGAAGAATTAGATTCATGCCATGCTCTCATTTTGAAGTGAGCTAGGCCAAACCTCTGGATCTGAGTAGATTTAGGCTGAGATCTAAAAAAGCAGCGCAGTGCTTGAAGGCAAGGAAAAGAAGCAGCACTCTATGTGCCCACAGAATGCTGCAGTGTGTCTGAATGCAGAAATGCTCTTTTGTAAAGATTAATTTCACCATTTCTTGCCAGCTATGGGGTGATTCAGGAATGCTTAGAATAAAGCCAGAGGGATAATCTGTCCATTTCTTAAAGTTACTGGAGCATTTTTGAAATTTAAGCTTTACTTAGTGCTATAGTGTTAGCTACAGCTTAGCATATTCAGCACTGCCCCGATTTTCTGTTTCTTGTATTTGGAGTTACTGGCAATGTCTAAAAATGGCAGTACTAGGAAATACTTTTCCTTTGATGTTTTGCTTTGAGGGAAGAATTGACTTCCGTTCAGCATTTACACAGAAGCAGGAGACTGCTCACCCTAATTTAACTTCTGGCTCGGCTGCCTTTATCTCCTAAGTAAACAAAGCTGTTCACTATAGGGGCTGCAACCACTTTGATATTGAAATTTTGACAAAATGCTTCCTGCGGCAATTTGTGTCAGAGATAAACTCTCAACACGGCCGTGATATCACGGCTTGGCGATGCTGAGCATCGTGCAGGTGATGCGGTGAGGTCTGCCTGCCCTCTGGCGTCTGCGGGACCCTGACCAGGCTGACTGCTGCCCAGGTGCTGCACAACGTGCAGCTCTTTTCTCTGACTTCTCCTGGCGGTATTAAAGAGCATGCAGATGGTGTATAAATTTAACGGAGACAAGGCTTGAAATCTCTTTAAATTTGGAAAAAAAAGATATTAAAAAAACATGCAGCAGGCAGCCCTGGTAAACAAAGGGCTGTTTGAAAACCAAGAGAGCTTTTGCTTTATCTTCTTGAGCTGTTTTAAAATTGGACTTGTGTATCTGCAGCTGTCCCCTGATAACAGATCCAGTCTTCTTCCAGTCTCTTACAGTTTCACCAAGGAAATTATCCTTTGATAAAGAAATCATCAAGGACTTCCTGTAAAATGTGTTCCTGTGTTCTCAAACAGAGTTTACATAATGTCCTCCCAGTAATCACGGAAGACATTTGAACAAGATTTTCAGTGAAGTAGGAGAAAAGAACTGTTCTAGCATATTTATTCATCTGTAAATATTGGAGTATCAAAACACCTTACACTGCATATATCCCATTTGGAAATTCTGCTGGGATACTCAGGAAACATCTTCACTTCATTGACAGTGAGCACATGTCACTGAGGTCAGAAGCACCTCCCCTACTAAGACAGGCTGAGGGAGCTGGGCTTGTTCAGCCTGGAGAAGAGAAGGCTGCAGGGTGACCTCATTGCAGCCTTCCAGTACCTGAAGGGAGCCTGCAAACAGGAGGGCAGTCAACTCTTTACAGTAGTAGATAATGGCAGGACAAGGGGAAACGGTTTTAAGTTGAAGGAGGGAAGATTTAGGTTGGATATCAGGGGGAAGTTCTTTACCAAGAGAGTGGTGAGGTGCTGGAATAGGCTGCCCAGAGAGGTTGTGGATCCTCCGTCCATGGAAGTGTTCAAGGCCAGGTTGGATGGGGCCTGGTCAGCCTGGTCTAGTATTAGATGTGGAGGTTGGTGGCCCTGCCTGCAGCAGGGGGGTTGGAGCTTGATGGTCCTTGAGGTCCCTTCCAACCCAAGCCATTCCATGATTCTTTGATTCTATGACTTTGAGAGGAATCTCAGTGTTTAAAGATGTAGGTTAACAGTCTGATCTATCACAGTACCTGGGTATTTAATTGCAATTCAAGGCAACGCTGAATACAATGAGTCTGGATTTCTAAGTAAGTGATTTGCCAGAGGTTCCCCCAGAAAGACCTGAATGAGCAGAGTAAGAATCTTGCATCTAATTGTAATCTTAGCTACAAGAAGCATCCAGCACAGCAGCCACTGCTTTTCTTCATTTGTATTTTGTATCTCGCCTCTTCCCACTTCACATCTGAATACCGAGTTCCTGTTTTCTTTCAATTCTGTTCTTTTATTATTTAATGTAATAAAATATTTCTTTAACTATTTAATTTTATTCTTTTAATCTAAAAAAAAGTTCCATTATCCTCGGATCCTTCTGTGATCTTTCTCACTTTTTTCTTTCTCTGTTGTTTTTTCTCCCTTTCTTTAGTGAAACCTTTAGTTTTTTCTGCTAAGCCAGTGCTCAGGCTGATGGAGATGTGTTGTCCATGCCAATGGGACTTGGCTGAGCCACTGAGAATTACTGGCTGCCAAAATCCTCCCCTTGTCCTCACGTCTGGTTAGTTTTGCTGCTTTAATAGGAGTGTGCGTAAAACATCGAGGGCTGCACAGGTTTCCCTTGTTATTTTTAGACTTATCTTCCTCTTTCACCTGATCTTTTATGGGACAGACTGCATTCTTTGCTTCTCCAATTCCTCTCTCCTTTGATCTCCCCACTGTAAGTGGGGCTTCGTAATTAAGTGAAATGTTTCACTTTATGGGCTTATTTTCCTGAGAAAGCCTCCTCCACCTCCTCCTACGTACCAACATGTTTTCCCGAACATGAATCACCTCCCAGTTCATTGCAGCCTTTCAAAATGCTGCGAACTCAGTCACCTTTCCAGCTTGCGGAGGTCGGCAGAGAATTGCAGTATGCCACCTGCAAAGTCAAGTTCACTCACCTAGCTGGTCTCCTGCGGTTAGATACACATTAATGGTTTCTTATGTCAGCCTTTGCTGTCAGCCACACAGGTGTGTTAAATGGCAAAGCATTACAAAGGGTTCAGTACAATCACTGGAACAGGATAGAACAAATACATCTAGTGGGACACAGACTCTATGTAAAAAATGTCTCTATGTACTGTGTAGCTCTGATCAGACTACAGAGAAGCCACAGACTACTTAGGACACTTGAGAACCAAGTTCTTTCTCCAGACTGGCTGAGTCTCCAACAGCACTTGAGTGTCTAAGCCCCAGGAGTCATTCCTTAGCTTCCATCTATACCACAGAAGGTCCTGACCTATAAGTATCCAATTTTCTAAGGTAGTTCTGGGCATCACACCAGTCCTCAGCATTACATCTTAGTCCGTCAGTCCTCAGACTCCGCATCTCTCACTGAAGTTATAATAGATTCATAGACTCATAAGAATGACTTAGATTGGAAGGGACCTTAAAGACCCTGTTCCAACACCCCTGCCATGGGCTGAGTTACCAGCTACCAGATCAGGCTGCCCAGGGCCCCATTCAGCCTGGCCTTGAATGCCTCCAGGGATGGGGCATACACAGATTTTCTGTGCAGCCTGTGCCAGTGCCTCATCATCCTTTATATGCACATAAAGCTCAATTTGTTTTAAACAGTGGTGACTAGCTGAAGGTAATTCTATTTCTCCGCTTTTTGTTTGATAACTATAGCAGAACTCATTTAAAGTTTGGAAGACTTTACCTTGCACTGCAGGAGAATGCTGACTGCATGGCCATATTAACTGCTTACTCGTTAAATACTCATTCTCTGAAAGCCTAAGAAAGAAGGAGTGTGTCAGTATTAGTTCCTGGCTATGGTTAGTGAATTCCTGTAGAGGGAGGGTGTGATGCTCCAGTTCTGCCTTAATGTAATAAAAAATAGAGAGCTCTTCAGTGGAAAACAAATCTTCTCTCTTTCTGGTTAATGTCTGAGCAACATCCTTACTACTTTCAGCTAAGCTGAAACCTAATTATCCCCTGAAAAGTGAAACAACGTCATGAGAAAGGACAGCAGAGTTCCTGGGGTGGCTCTGGTCCTTGTGCCTGAAACAGAGCCGACACCTCCAGCAGAAGGGACTCCCAGGTGAAGGCATCCAATTCTCCAAAATGAGAGACATTTAAGAGATGTTTCATTCCTTCGTATTTCACAGTGGCTACTTCACATGCTCCCAAGAGAGTGCCTTACTGATGTGGTGCTGCTTTCTCCTTGTGAAATGCATCAACATTCCAAGTCTGGATATTGCAAAATCCAACCAGCAGATGCCAGCTTCACTCAGTGTTATTAAGTCCCTGTTGTGCATATAGCCTATGGGTGTTTGAATCTCTTTGTTAAGTGGGTTCAGTGCTCAAAGTGACAAGTCCCTTCTAAACTGGGGTTTTTGACATGCTTGAAATTGAAACTCTTACAGCTCACAGGGAACATCACTCTGTTTTGAAATTGTTAGCAGACAGCAGCATTGGTGAATTAAAGAGACATAATTAAATGAAAAATAGATATGTTTTTACATACCTTTAAGTTAAATTCCCAAATAATTGTCACAGTTTTAGTAGGTGTTAGATCCTACAGCTCTTACTGACTTCACGGGCTGGTACTAAGCACTATGCATTTTGGCAAATTGGACGTTTATTTAGGAGCCTAACTTCTGGCACCAGCTTTTGAAAATCCTGGCCAGGATTCTCACATAATGTTAACGCAGTCACACTATACATCTTTAGAATTGTGTGAGATCTACACATCCAGCACTCTTCTAAGCTGAAAACTTAATGAGTGAAAAAGGCAGAAAACCTGACATATGTGCAGCGTGGAGTGCTTTTATCCGAGAAGGATTTGCCATAATTCACCACCTCCTGATTGTATTTGGATATAAATAAAAGGTAAGGGAATAAAAAGGCTTTTTTTTCAGATTATCTGTTAGGGTTTAGGATTCGGTCCAGTTGGATTATTGTCAGAGTGAGCTCACACCAAATGCACTGGAAGGGCTCTATGTTACTACTGAATCGATTCTTTAAAAGTTTTGTGCCACAGCGTTGTTAAAGCAGTTGAATATGGATATCCATAACACTTCTAACTCTGTGTCTGTTTTCTTGATTTGTTTTTGTTTCTTATTTTTCATTTCTGAGCATATTTGTATGAAGCTATCATTCATGAAAGTGAAGGCCTAAGCAACCTTTAAGAAAAAAATTGCATGGAGAATATATTTCTTGTAAGATTCTTATCTAGCAGTACTAATTTTACTAATTTAAATTTTCTTGATGATACCTATCTAGAAGAAAAGCATCAAATTTGAGCCAATTGTTTAGATTCTTCTATCAGAAGGAAAGAGACAGGCACTTCCTTTGTGCAGCTTGAACAGACAAGAATCTGGGTCAGGTGAGAAGAATCCCACCCCTGTTGCAAAAGCAGAAGATGAGATAGCATGATGGTATTGTAAGAACTTTTATGGAGCCAGATTCTTTTGTAGTCCACATAAAGCAACCCTGCCAACCTACTCCTGTGACATTTGATATAAATGCAAATCTCTTATTGTCTGCAGTGGGAGATGTCACATATCTGAGACAGCATCTGGTGCTGATGATGTGAATAAATGTGAACTGGGCAGAGAACACCGATATCACTATCACATGTGACGTGCAGCAGGATATGAACTCACATTTTCAGAGGTGAAAGGCTGCTTCACTCATCCACTTGGACGTGCAGCCTTTATCATCATGCATCCTATTGATTGCTATGAAAGGAAACACAAGCCTACAGGAATTGTTCTGTAATGATGGGTGGACACACAGCTTTAAACAGCTGCCTGAGGACTTTTCCAAAGGTTGGCCCAAATTAATTTTTCATTCCTTTGTTCCATCCATCATACCACACAGTTAGTGATGCCTCTGAAAACAGTACCCTTGGCCAAGCATAATGGGATCGCACCTGCCCAGCTGTTCTTGTTGATCATGCTCTCTTAGGATGGGATCCAAAGCCCACTGAAACAGTTGGAAAAAGTCCAATTGATTTGAGTGGATCTTTGGAGCAAACTCTTAGTCCTTATTTCTACTGAACTACCTGTGCAGTCTGGCAAAAAAATTCCCTGTAAAAAAGATTTCTGTATCATGCATGGTAGGGTTTAGGCCTTTGGGAATGCTATAACAGCTTTATAGCTCTATATTGGTAGAGATTTTATCCTAGTGGTTTGTAGTGACTGATGTCATTGCTCTCCTCTTCCTTTGCTGATACATTTTTTGGCAAAAAATCCAGGACATCTCTAAGATCCGTGGGGCTACTCCCATTTTACAAATATAAATGAATTTCTGGGACTGAGCTGTAAACAGGAGAGTAATCAGCACAGTTGCAGAAGATGTGGACTGTAATTCACAGCTCAGAGCATGAACCACAGTGAATGTACAAGTAAGGGAAAACCAACCTGTAGTTCTCACTGAGAGGGAAGAGCTGCTGCATGGTTGGGGATGCAAAGAAGAGTGAATTTCTTTCTGGTCCTATGTAGAACAGACTGATGCATTATTTTTATCCAAAGGCAATTAAAGAACATATGTTTCTGTGGATTCCAACAAACTTTGATTCAGCTCCTGCACAGATAAACATGCTTTTGAAATCAGTAGGATTTTGGAGGTCAGAATCTGACAGAAGGGGAAAAGATTCAGACCTAGATTGTTCTAAAGATGAGAAATACACACTTCTGAAGTAATGCTTGTGCAACAAGAACCCACATTATTTCTTTTTGTGTAGATGCTGTGCTGTCAGAATCATATCTCTTCTACCACAGCTCACTTAATTTTTTTTCTCAAGTCTAATATCTACTTTTTCATGGGGGGTGGGGGGGCACACCCTTTCTGTAGAGTCTTGTGTCTTTTCCTATGTAATACAAAATCATCTATTTCCTTGTGAAATTATTGAACTATTACTGCTATTATCCAAAAAAACAAGCAGACTACAGCCTACCTCAAGGATATAACCTTGCAAAACCTTTAATTTCTGAAAGCACAGCAGGAAACAGAACGTGGGAGATCCCACTCAGTGTCAGAGGGTGATGTTCTTATGGGAAAGCTAGCATAAAACCTCTAGGGATAACTCAGTGCAACATATATTTCCAAATGAACTATTTTTTTTTTTCAGTAGGATTTTCCTCTTTGTCTACTTTTGAACCTGTGTTAAATTGCTGTTTTCAAGGGATGTCCTTTCGCAAGAATCAGAGGACAATAATACAATCCCAACTTTGTTCTCTTGCCAGTTTTTTCATAGCCATGCATTAAATTGTATATTTGGATAAATGACCTAATATGTGATGGAATGTATCTCAATTCAACTTACTCACTGTCTGTGGAGAATTTTTCAAAAGGTACTAGGTGATTCGGGAGCCCAAACAGTATTTGCAATTAAAAAATGTGGAGTTTTTATGAAGATAAGGATGCACAGGCTTAATTGTTCTGGACTGAAGTAGTTCTGAGCAAGTGGGTACTCTCTCAGAATCTGTTACTTCTGTAGACAGCCATCAGAATCAATCGACACGAGGTCCAGAAAATATGTTGTAGTCTCTTAAATCAGTCAAGCTGTATTCTTAATAAAGCCAGAGGACAGGTTCAAGCACAGACCTGTATTCATTGTACCGCTTATGGCTGGCAAGGGCTTTATCATGGTGTGCTGACTAGCATCCTCCCAGGCAATGCCATGGCAATTGAAACCCAAGATAAGGAATGGTCCGGGCAGGTCCTGAGCCTGAGAGACAGCTTTGGTGCTGGTGGCTTAAGTTGCATGGCTGTGAAAAGGGAGTTTGCCAGCAATGAACGAGGAACAGGCTCAGCCCTTGACGCTGTATGTGCTGTTCTTAATGAAAATGTTTTGGATAATGTCAAACCTTACATACTGGAACAAATCCTAACCTCAAGCCCTTAACTGGCACCATAGATAGAATACATGTCAAGCTGGAGATTTGTTGAAATGAGCTATTAAAGAGGACTGTAGAGCAACTTCATTGCAAATCTTAACTTTCTCTGAGCGCACTACAAAGATATTATCACATTTCTTTCTTCACAGACTGTGCGATGGCTCCACCTGGCACAAAATACAGGGACTGCTTTGTATTAAAAAACAGCACTCAGCGTCTCATATGTAAAAGTGTGTGATCAACTGGACTAGTGTGTCCAGTTCTTCTTTTAAAGACCTGTACCATCACAGTAAGACATCTATCTGCCTCCAGATTCTCAGACTCAGATTGGAGACTAAGTGTAAGGTGCTGGATGCAGACAGCCATGGAAAGGAAAGCAGACATAGTGGGTCACGAGCATGATTGGCCTTGCAACTAAATGTTGCTTGGCTTATCCCCCGCAAAAAAATGGAAGGGGTTTGAAGGTGACCAGGGAAACAGGTTTATGAGTTGTCTTCAAGCAATGTATGTGAGAATCGGGCTGGAATACGGCACAAATGTGTACATGAGCAAAAGAAACAGCTGAATTGATTAGGTAGTCAGTATGGGTCTAACAGAATTGGGAGCCAACTCTAACAGTAAATGGGAGACTTTGGGGAGGTGTTCAGCGGGTTTCTCGCTGTAGGAGTATTCCGGACCCAAAAAGATGATGAGGCTACATTTTTCAAAACCATAGAAAAGGATTCTGCAGTTGTGAGTTTGCACAAGGGTTTCAGCTATGTGAATGAGTTAAAAAAATCACTTCTGAGAAATAATGAGCTGCAGGGGTCATCTGGCATCTGGAGAATCTGCCTTTATTACAAGAAAAATAAATACAAGGTGTAGGATTTACAGTTCACCAGAAGCTGTGGCCTTTGATTACAGGCCCTATACAAGGTATTTCAGTCTAGAAAAAGGAGCACAGCTACAGCACTTGCTAGTGGCTTTCTTTAACAGTAGCTCTGGGAATATTTCCCAAGAGAAATTACATGCTAATTGAAAATGGGCTCCCTGCTCCCACAAGGCAGAAGCTCAGCCTCAGTACAAAAAGCAGCCACCCATCTCCAGTCACACCAGAGCAGGCAGCTGGCAGGCGCATTTCTGCTTTCGTTCCTCTCACTCATTTTTGTACCTGATTCTTCTCTTCTTTTTCTCTGCACGTATGAAATATTCTTTGGTTTTGCTGAAGGAAACGCAGTAAGCAGTGAATAGGGCCTGCACTTTAAATACTCGAGATTATCCCATGCTTGCCAGCAGAGGGCACTCTAGACTTACTGTTGAAAGTCCTTTGGATTGATAGCAGTAAAACTATTTTATTCAGCAGATAACAAATTTAACTGCACATGGATCTGTGTTTTGAAATGGAGAGCTAGCCTGTGTGTTAGGTCATTCATTTCTCCCTTCCCTCCAAACCTAATTTCCTTGTCTTGTAAAATATTCAAAGTGATAACACTCCCATGAGTGGGGCAGGGATTGAGGAGGTACATTCTTTGCAGATGTACCGATTTCATCACGAGAAGCTTTCTGACTTATAGTGATGCTTTTGAGAAATTAAGTACAAGTGACCAAATGCTGCTTTTGGGTGAGAAGTGCTGAGCAACCTGGTGTTTGGTTGGTTTTACAAATGTTCTCACAGATAACCTTCTTTCTAAAATGTAGATTGTCTGTAATTTACAGATAAGACCAAATTTCTAAAGTGGTCTATACTGATGGCATCTGTTATGGTATTATATACAAATTCCCTATTCCTATTTAAAAAATATATATATATTTTTTCCTTCATTATTAGATTATTCATGACTAAATTTTTCTGTCTCAAATATATGATGGAAAAAAGCTTGCACCTTTGTGCATGGGTGGATGTAATGCTCGAATGTTAGTAATAATGATGTATTCTTATTATTGGTGACAGTGGTGTGAGCATTAAGGCATATCTCCTACTCTCTTTGGGAACACTGGTAGGTGAAGAAACAGAAGACCTGGTATATGCTCTGAAAAGCCATTTAGTGATAGAATTCAAAAATTACACATAGCTTTAAAATAGTTTGTGTTTGTAGATTTGTTAGTACAATAAATATGAATTATTAGTATTTTATCAAACATCAAACATCTCTTTTCTTATGCAGTCTTATTTTCCTTACTGTCTTATAAAAGCAAGTCATCTCCCCTCTAACTTATAATTTATGTTATCAAAATGTCTGTCTGAGAAAGAAGAAAAAAAATATAGGACTTTTTCTTCAAAGTCTGCATATATCAGTCTGTAGGCAGGTTCTGGTGTGGGCATATAGCTAACAGAAACTGAAGATACATACTTCTGAGTAGCAGTAAAAATGAGTGAAATGAAACAAATTGGCAAGTTTTATGTAGTTTTGAAAGGAGGATAGATGGGAGCAGGACTAAGGAAAATGAAGATGAAGGGGAAGCACTTTTGGAGGGAGATAAAAATGAACAAAGAGGAGAGATTGGAGAAGTGAGGAAGAAAATGTCTCTTTGAAGAACTGGAGAAGCACATATTAGAAGCAAATACAGAGCTTCCCAGTGTGCTTTCACACTTTCAAACAACATCAAGCTTGTTCAGTTGTAAGTCAAATTTCCGTTCAACTTCTAAATGTCATTAGTCATATGAAAAACAAGTCTACAGTGACCAAAGTCTTACTGTAAGGAAATCTACTAAACTTGTACTCCTATTTAAGCATCTAGAGAAGCGTCCTGCTTTTCAAGGTTACTGAGGAGCTGGATAGAGCCCTCAGGATTTCAAAACGGATAGACAGCTTTCCTGATACACATAGAGAGACCTGCAGGTTTCTTGTATTTCTTCCCTAATATTCTTCCCAACTTCTTGGTCTCTTTCTTTCTTTCAGTGCCCAAGCAAAACCTATGATCCACTCATAAAATCTACCAGAGATTTTCCCGATGAAGTCATTAGCTTTATAAAACGCCATCCCCTGATGTACAAATCCGTTTACCCGCTGACGGGAGGACCAGTGTTCACGCGAATCAATGTGGACTATCGGCTGACTCAGATTGTGGTGGATCATGTCATGGCAGAGGACGGGCAATATGACGTTATTTTCCTAGGAACAGGTAGGAGAGGACTTCCACTATCGTTCTGCACAGGTCCCGTCCTCTAGAAACTCTTTTAGTCCAGCAGGTCCTGAATAAACCTGTTAATTAACATCTTTTTCTTAAGCTTGCAGCTTCAGGAAGCATTTAGATGCCCTTGATGGTGTGATGGACCTTCACGAAACTGCTAAGATTAGATGAATTTGTCATCTCAAGACATTTATACTAAAATTAAGACTGAAATTAAGATTTTAATGGCTCATGGCCCCAAGGTGATAACCCAGTTAAGGGTCAGAATAGCTACATTTTCTTACCCTCTGAGTTCTGTTCAGTACTTGTCTTTATGATACGTGGTGATCTGGCTCCAATTCCCACTGGCAGCACATCAATAGGCTATTAAAAGAAAAAAAAAATAACTTTAATAACTTCAAGGATTAATTTCTGTTATCAACAGTGACATGGTGCTTCAGCATTAAATCTCTTCTGACATTGAAAAGCTGAGAAAGATTTCAGATCCAGCCTAAAGCAATGATTTCACTTAAATGTATTTTAAAAATATTACTTTGCAACATGAGTAGCTCCAAAGAAGAGGACCAGGATTGAACAGAGAGGGACTAAACTACTCTGTCAGGGAAGAAACATGCCTTGCAGTTTGTCTGTGGATAATTGTGTACATATTTACATTTTTGATAGCTATATGCCGTAAGGAAAGAAGTCTGGTTTTAACATGGTATTTAAATTTAAAATCACTGAATGGATCATCTTACAGCATGATATGCTAAGAATTATTAACATACCTATTCATAACACTTCTAAAGTATAATCCCTGGTCTTATTCCACTGAAATTTCATGTTCTTAATCCACAGTTTGAAGTTCCCTAAATAGTAATAGCTCTGATAAGGCACTTTGGACCAGTAGATCTGAAAACTTTACTAAGGAGGTCATTGCCATTATCCTTATCTCACAGTGGATGAAGAAGAGGTACATGGGGAGGAAAGCATTTGTCCAAGGGCAGTGAGTGAGATACTGAAACAAGAAACTAAATATCTGTTTGAATCCTACCCCAGTGCTGTTGGATTATGCAGCATCTTTACTGGCCTATGAGCAAATTTGATATCATAGAGTAGTTTTATAGCTATGGGTACTCTGAAGTGATCTGGGAGAGGAGTGAATTGTCATAGGGCATCGCCTCTTACAAAGTGTGTGCTGTCTCAGCCTTCCCACCTGCGTCATCACACCCACAAGCTTGGAGATAGCCTCTCTTGGAGCATTTATGTATTTCAGGTCAATTCTCCACACAGTTCTATCTTCCAAAAAAAGGAGGTGTGCGAGTGCCCTACAATCCCCCAAGTATTGATGGAAAAACACTGTTTTGTAGAATAGAACATTGATGTGGCCTTTATTCCCTGTCTACGTGGGAAGGTCAGGAATTAAATTTGCAGAAAATCCTTGCTGCTTTCTGAACGCAGTCTTTAATACAGCCATCGGAGAAGGAAAGCGAACACATTCCCAAGCTGTGAGATGCCTAGAATTTGCGACTACCCACTAAAGCGTACTTTTCTAGTGATAATAGTGAGGAAAAATAATTTAAATCTTAAGCCATCAGAAAAGAGAGGTTTACTAGTTAAAAAGCATGAGATGATCCTTCAATGATTGCAGAGATGCTTTCAGATGTTTTCTGTTCTCTGCTATTAAGTTTGTCAAAGCAATACAATTGTACTAAGAGACTAGCAACCAAAATACTGACAAGTTACCTGTCACTACCCAATACTGATACTAATTTTTCAGAGTAATTGGAGGGTCCTCGTATGTATCATGTAGTCACTAGATGGCACTCTATGATATGCAGATACTTCTTTATCTGCAGTGCTTTAAAAGTGAGTTTTCTTTTCCAGGGACTCAATATTTTCTTTCATTTTATCCTCTAAATTTGTCTCATTGAAAAAAAGAAATCTAAACTCAAAAAGATAAAATTTCAAATATCAGATAGGGAAACTGAATACAAATATATCAAATAACCCCTAAGATGTTTAGCAGCAGCTAAAACTGGAACTTGCTATATGTTTGAATGTATGCAACCATATTGCTGCAGAATTTAGGAAGGTAGGTAGTTTTGCGTGTGCAACCACACTGCAGGGCTTTGTATATACACAGGCTTTGGTAATCACGTCCAAAACAAAACTATGTCTAATATATAAGGCAAACTAACTGAAGTACTTTTAGCTTTGATTGGTAATACGATCTCCTGTAGTTTGGAAAAACAAAAATGAAAGTCTCATTCTTTGCATTACAATGTATTATTTTCCATCATTTCAGTGTTAGAGATAGCGTTTAGGATTAAACTGGGCTGTGTCACTTCCACATTGCCCATTACAGCCCCCAGCTCACTTCCCTCAGCAGTTTTTAAGGTTTTCGAGTTTGTTTTTCTTTTTTTTTCTTTGTTTCTTTTATGCATCAAGAATGCAGGTTGAAATTAACGAATAGACGAAATTCAAAAAGTTCTCCTGATAGTGCCAAATAAGTGACTTTTACAATGTTTAAATGAATAATTTCAGTATTGAATGAAGATGTGCAAAAAATCTCCCTAAAATGAAAAGAAAAATGAAAAAAAAATTCTTATTTTCCCATATTAAAATGAAACCTATTTCTTATTAAGGAGCTATGCTGCTGAAAACTAATTCTATTAAAAATAAAATAGTTTTCTGCTGGTTTGGTCCTCATTAAATTGGGTCAGATGGGCCACGATTTCAGCTCAAGCAAACACTCAGAAAATTCCAGTTGAGATCATGAATGTGTTTGCATGTATATTTGTGTAGCAGTAGCATTAGACCACGTATGCCAAGCATAACAATGCACAGTTGCATTGGCTCAGCCATACAGTAAAGAGATTGTATTGAGCTATGTAGAAAGCAACACATGCAGATGTAGCTAGATGTCATTTAACGGTTGCATCCTTGATGCATTAGCTTTATCTTCCTCACACAGTTTTTAATGTTTTTTCCTCTGTAACCTAAGTTTACAAAATCAGTTGTTTTTTTTTTTTACATACATGTACAAATTGAATAAAGTCATAGAATCATAGAATAACCCAAGTAGGAAGGACCCATAAGGATCATGGAGTCCAACTCCGAATGTGTGAGTCCAATTGTGAAATGAAGTAAGAAATGAAGTAGCTGAGACGTAACAGTGTGTTTCATATGGTGAATGTTGTGAATGTTTGTTTCAGACATAGGCACAGTACTGAAAGCTGTGAGTATCACCAAAGAGAAGTGGACTAAGGAGGAGGTGGTCCTGGAAGAGCTACAGATATTCAAGGTAAGCATTAACAGCCACTACATCAATTACTCAGGAGACTTTAAGGTTCAGAATGCCCTTATCTGTATGACTGTTTGCTCAGTGGAACTAGTTCAAGATTCCAGAGGGACAATATGTCAATTTTTAAATGCCTTGTAGATATTCTTTAGGAAAGTCAATTGGAAAAAATAACAGAAACAAAAGTCTGTGATTTTTCAAACTTACAGACAGCCTCAATTTTTCTGTCTTGTTCTACTTTGAAATCCTATTTTGAGCCTGACCTACTTATTATTATTTTATTTTTAATGCTGATTTTCCTATTATCTCAGCTTTGGAATTATTCTTCATACAATTATAATTTAAAAACCAACCAAACAAGAAAATGCACAGATGTAGAAAAATTATTTTAAATAAACAACTTTATGAGTTGAGAACTAAAAGAAAATAAATCAAAGTCAGTTTTGATTATCAATAAGTTTTAATCCTTTGATGTGGGCTGACTCAGCACTTTTAAGGATTTTGATTTGGTTATTCTGGCTGGGTGATGGAGAAGAAAAGTCGCTAAAGCCCTATTAATGCCAATGACATCTTCATAAACAGAACTTGTAAAAAACCCAAACTTCCTTTCTGCTGCATAGGCATAATTTCTCATTGACGTGATTGCTTGTGAGGAACACAGACATACCATAACAGCAGAAAAATTGAGATTTGTGCCTTCCCTACTGATTTTCTTTTCCATTTGGAAATTTCTTGTTCGTTCTTTGTATTTTTACATTGCTTTGCATTCTCTCTCCTACATGCTTTACAAGGTCTTAGTAAGAGTTTCTTCCCATGCTAAGTAAGTGAATTTGAGATTTAGAGACAGTATGTTCCAACCATGAGGACAGGATCTTAAAAAAAAATATTTTTACAGTGCCTTTTGATATGTCATGTGTATGATAAATCTTTGATTTAAACGTTCTCCTTGGAAAAGAAGGATGCCTTCTTCTAACTGTATTGGACACCAATTATAAATTTGAAAATACCAAGATTACTTAATGGCATGCCAAGTAATCAGGAGATTCAGTATGCACACCAATTTGCTGCATTTTTAAAACATAACGTCAAGGACAAATGTACCATATCATATTTAAAACCAAAAAAAAGGTTATTTTTTTCTACTCAGCAGACATTCCTTCACATTTTTATTGGTAACATTTATGTTACCTCTATGTTTTTGAATCCAGAAAATTGAACGGGGTGGGGGGCTGAAAAAGCATCTCTTATTTCCTAGAACCACATTACTTTTAAACAATAGGCTTAGATTAATCATCTTCTATTAGAAGATAGATAATACTCTGAGCTTTGCCCTGTTCTTACATCAGCCACTGGCAAAAAATTCAGTTTCATAGAAGTGAAATGCATCCTGGTGTAGACGATCTGTGTATGTATCCCTTAAACGCCACCAAAGCCTTTCAAATAGTGCTTAACAAGAACTTAAGTTGATGCAAACGCTCATTGTGAGTCACTAGGTTGGGTCAATTGCTAAGAATAACTAAGAATTAAAGACGGTTGCCTTGTAAAAAGCAGGGAAAAAATTATGGGAGGCATTCTTGGAAGCATGAATTTAATGAGTTTTGTTGATTATTTTGTTTGTTTTGTTTTTGCTTTAATGTTTGTTTAAACCAAGTAAATTGATCTGCAATTTTATATACCTTTCAGAAATGTTCTGTTCTCATTTTATTAACAATAAGGAAGGTGTGAACTAATGCACTTTCCTAATTTGTTTTTCAGCACCCTTCATTTATCTCAACTATGGAGATTTCTCAGAAGCAGGTAATCACAAACCCATTTAATTACTGCAGGATATATGGTGCACTGAACAGTAAGCTTGTTATTTTTAGGTGACGTCTGTTACTTATTGGCCAAACTTTCCATGGGTAACTCTTAAAATGTATCTGGAAAGAAGGGGACATGTTAGAGCTTGTTTCCTTGCCTAATTCACATTTGCTTACAAACAGTAATTTGTGTACCCAAGCTGGTAATTATTCAAGGAAACAAATCTTTAGTCATATGGTCGTGGGATTTGTGAATGAACTCACTGCACATTTGTTTTCCGAACACTAGAAATACTTGTCTCTTTACAATCTAGCAATAAATTATTAGTACTATTATTGTTGTTATTTTTATGTATTAGCAGTCAAGAGAGCTCAGGGCCTCATTCTACTTAACATTGTGTGCGCAAAGCCTGCAGACAGGCCCCCCTCTAGATCTGAATCGGGGTGGTCCCTCCTGGTAGGTCCAGTCCCAGCTGGGACTCTCCCTATGGGAAAGGGCTTCAGGGCAGCTCCAAGCCCTGAGATGGCTCTGTGTAAGCTCGTGAGGCATCCACGGAGGTGGCTCCGGCACTGAGTGCCAAATACAGGAGGTATTTTGCCATGCAGGCACGCACAAACAGCTGGGTCCTGTCTCCCCTGAAAAAAGGTGGCAAGGCAGATGGAAGTATTACATGAGCCAACTCTGGCTCAACAGTAAGCACTTGGACCACCCTTGTCTCAATTAGCGATCCACTCACACACTGGGAAGAGGTGAATAATATTATCCCCATACTACTAAGGATCAGAAGCAGATGATATTTTATTCACACAAAGTAATCTCTAGTTCCCAGATTCATAACATCATGGCTAGCCAGCCCCTTTTTTTAAAAAATGTGTTTATAAACCTCTCTCACCATGCATTGCTTCTGTGGTTTTATTTTTGACACAGCACAAAGCCAAAAGTGTAAGCGTGTTGAGTGCTGTTGTCTTTCCAAGACAGCAGTGCCCTTGCCATTAGGGTTTGGTGGGGACTGCCCAGTTCGCACTGAGCCCTGAGAAACAATTTACAGTAAAGGAGAAAGTCTCTCTCCTTTTTTAAAAATCTGGGGCAAGGCTGAAAGCCTGCAAGTGTGGCACTGAAGAAGAACCGGGCTACTTGGAGAACGATCCTAATTCATTTGCTTTGCCTGATTTGCAGCAACAATTGTACATTGGTTCCAGGGATGGATTGGTTCAGCTCTCTCTGCACAGATGTCACACGTATGGGAAGGCTTGTGCAGACTGCTGCCTTGCCAGAGACCCATACTGTGCCTGGGATGGAAACTCCTGTTCCAGATACGCCCCCACTTCTAAAAGGTAAGAAAAAAGTACCACATGCTGTAAAAGATCTTGTTGCTTGCAAGAACTGTAGAGGTTCGCAGTAAGAATGTGCCAGTTTTTGTAATTAGTTATTGGTTTTTTTAACTACTTTAACCCACCATGTCATTAGCCTTAAAATTTGATCAAACTCTGGCCATGTTTCACATTTTCTGCTCAAAGAGCTGTGAATATAACATAGCACACATTTTTAAGTGTGTGTGGCAGTGACTTGACTTCTGCAACTAAGATAATAAATCCAACACTTTCCTTTTTTATGCTGAATGCTTTAGTGCATGAGATGCTCAGATCGAGTACCAAGTTGTGACAGTGGAATGGAGGCGTGAGAACCTCTCTTAAACTTTTGCTTTTTGCACAGTGTACCACTGTAGTTATAAAGCAGTTTGCCTTACTATCACTCTAGTATTCCAGAGTGATCAATAATGAAGTGCAGTTAACTCCAGAAAAGAAATGCATTTAGCTCAGTGATCTGAACAAACTTTTCCTATCTGATTTAACTAACTTGCATGAAGCAGCTCACTCTCCTAAATTGTATTTGTGGTGTCTGAGCCATGAGAGGGAGACAGAGATTTAAGCAGTGCGACTGGGCCATGTCAGGAGCAGCTTTTCTACAGTGACAGAAGCTATATCTGGACTTTCTGTCTACATCATCTAGAGTGACAGGATGGATCTTCATGAAGGAAGAGCATGCTGCAAGCTCCAGTGGGTGCAGTACCTAAGCTGTTGATTCAGCTTGGGATGTGCCTGATGGAATTTTGGGCTGATTTAGCCAGAGTTCTGAGCTGGCTGATTGAACTGGAGTCCACAGCCTCCTCATTCTCCTTTGCATGAAGCCTTCCTGACAGTAATTCTTGTAGTGAGGGTCAGAGGTTGCAGGCTGAGCTCAGGCCCTGGAACGAGACTTTCTTCCTCAGGGGATGCAGCGCTGGAACCTGAGCAATTAGACAAAGCATTGAAGTTAATGAGTCATGGGTTACTGTGTCATGGTGTCACGGAACTTTATGTGTTTTCCCTCAAAGCCAAAGCAAACTAAATTCAGAGAAGCATAAATGAAAGGAGAAAAGCAAGTGTTCAGGCTCACTGCAAAGTTAGTCACACGTGAGGCTCGCTGAAGAGATTGATGGTCCACACTTTTCAACAGATGTTCATTTGGTGGGTAGGCCAGAAGTCTGTGACTCCAAAGCAAGGGATGTGTGACCAGCCTTGGGAATCCTCCAGTAGATCAGCTGGATATTTGTCTTCCACTGAGCAGCCTTTTCTTCTATCATGCCTACAGTTTTCACCACAGCTCGGCTTGGGAAGCCGCTCTCCTGCTGAGGCATCACTCTGTAGATGTGAGGTCCTGCTTCGGTGTCACCGTGAGAAAGGGAGTTCCTCCCCGGGTCTCCAATTGTTCTACTGAAAAATTAAAATAAAAAACTTATGTTTGTACCTCTTGGGAGATACATGCAATCATCAACAGATGAAAAGTTGTGTTTTTTTAAATATTATTACACAAAATCACAATGAGTTTAAGTAACACACACAGACATTATTGAGCAAGTTTGCTGTGGAATGGTCTCAGACCATTGACTTAAGCTCTTTTTCAATCCATACAGATGAAAGACAATCAGATTTGGCTTTTTTTTGTTGTCGTTACCAAAGTAAAATATAAGTTTTCTGCTTTCATTTTAGTGGTTGATTTACTGGCCAGTATCACCTTGAGCTGATCCTGAGCTCAGGTTTTACTGTGACCTGCTGGAGCTTAGATCTTTTTCATGGCATAGAGCATGAAAGATTTTTCCAGGCATTTACAAAACTGTCCACCCACCAGGACATGCATGTCTGGAAAAGACTCTTAGAGCAGGTTTAAATAGACTCTTAAAGCAGGTTTTTCTCTCACTATATGGCACATTATTTATTCTAGGAAGTTTTTTTCTTTCTTTTGTTTTTTTTCTCCCTTTCCCCTCCCAGTGGTTTTCCCAAATCACAGGCCCTTTCTCTTGATGTCAATTGTACAAATCTCTCTAGGCCACATGCCGCTTTGAGGGTGAGGCTGGTTTTAGTTAAGACTGTAATTGGCAGCAGTAGGATGGGAGCAATGTGCCTCCACATCTGCTGATCTCTGTATTTTGCTGTTGAATTCCAGCAATTACGCCTGAAGTGTTACAAGTTTTCATGCTTTTCCCATAGGAGAGCCAGAAGGCAAGATGTCAAATATGGAGACCCTGTCGCACAATGCTGGGATGTGGAAGACAGTGAGTATTTTGGACCATTTAAATAGCTGCCTTTACTGTGCTTCAGATAATACATTTCTCAACCCACAGTTAAACTCCCAGAGCCAGGCTAGTTAGGGGAGATCCAGATCAGGTCAGCACTCATGGATTCCATGTGGGCCACCATCCCCAGCACCCAACCAGGGGAAGAAAAATGTTGCACACATCACCACGAGCAGCCACCACAACCTCTGTTAATACAGAAATAGGGGAGATAATCCCACGGGGAAACCCTCAGGTATGACAGCAATACACACTATCTTTTCTCCTTTATCCACATGGATGTGAGTCCCAAGACCCAGCTCCAGCTGCCAAAGCAGCCACTTCCTCTCTCTGCTACTACTTAAGTACTCCTGTTATTAACAAGAGCATACGCTCCCTCCTGTCAGCTCCCCCCTCCTTTTCCCACACCCTCTTTTCGGATGCCAGGGAGTCTGGCTTGCTCCTTTGGCAGCTGCAGCAGTTCCCTTGCAGTGTGCACTGTCAGTATGAAATCCTGAGGTTATGCAGCAATCTCTGCGGCAGCATAAAATAAATGAAAAGCATTCAAAACCAAGTTTGGTTTTGTCTGGGGCACTTACAGACACTTATTAAAGGGAACAACCCAGTCAAAACAGTATTGATAGTATCGTTGCACTCAACTTTTGATTCTGGAAAAGCCACCACTTTCTATTGATCTCTGGTGACTTTCATGCTGCGGTGGTGCTGGATGCCTGCTGCAGATCTCAGCATGAGCCCCTGCAGAAATCAGAGCTGCTCACCACAGGATCAAAGCATAAGTCTGCTGCACAGTATAGAGGACTCTGACTGTACATGTGTACGTGCAGACATAGTAAAAAAGTTAGGGTAAATTCTCATTTCTATTAAAGTAAATGGCAAAACTCCATTCCCGAAAGGCCAGAATTTCTCCACTTTCTGCTTGCCATCACTTTACAAGTAGTGGTATCTCAGAATGTGCAAAGCTCAAGGTTAAAAAATGCTAGTAGGAAGGCTGACAATGTCACAGTTTCCTGGAAGGATAACTAGATACTGGAAGAGTCCGTTTTCCCAGACAATGTAAAATGTCTTAGCTTGTAAATTGGCATTAATCTTTTGCCATGATACAGCAACCCCAACAGAAATTTTACCCAGCTGGGGACAACCCCTGTGTGCCATAAAACCATAAAGTTGACCTGTGCCACTTCAGGCTCTTGGCTTATTTATGCGATTTGTGATAATTAACATTATGGCCCAAAAACCTACTTAAATTCAGTTCTCCACTGTGTAAGATTCTGTCCCAGAGACTACATTGGCTGCATGAAATTATTTGGCTCTACAGAAATCTCTGTGGCACAGTGAAAAGAAAGAAAAGCATTTAATGCAGAGAGCTTGAATTTCTGTAGCTCTCATATATGTTTGTACTATATATATTAAAAAAAAAATCCAAAACTGTATCCATTTTATTGTTGAGATAACTTTTGATTTAAGAGACGCCACTGCTTTCACCTTCCTCTGTGTTATTTGCAGGGTGTAAGAAACAGCTTTTGTCTGATGATAAGGCAGATAAGACGTGAATAAGAAAAGGGATATGGAGTTGCGGAGATTAGAAATGCTCAGGTCTACTAACTGCCAAGAAAGAATGCAGATCTGTTCGTGTGCTTCAGTGTTTGGTCTGAAACATGTTACATGGAATTTCAAATTATGCTGAAGAGAGGCAAACTTGACTTTAACCCTGCAACTGCTTTAAAGTGTTTGGGAGGAAGAAACCAGACTTTACAATCTACCTTTAGCAGTTGTTCCATCTCTCTCAGGTTTACTAGTTGCATTATGTAAAGGAAAAATACAGGTCAGATTTTAAATTCCTCAAATGCAAAACCTCAACTTTAAAATGGAGCAAGCTCATGATACAGATTTTATTGACCTCCTTAAAAAACAGTTGCACTGGAGGAAGGTTAGCAGCTGCCTCTAAATCCTCATAGTTATAGTTTAAGCTAAAAGTTAAGTTTCCTTTTGCTTTTTTATAATTCAGTCACTCTTATAGCATCTGTTCTGAATCAGGCTATTTTCCCATTGCTTTAAAAACCAGGTCAGGGTTAATCTCCTGTACCATGTTTGCTTTCCAGGCATTAGTCATGAAACTGCTGATGAAAAGGTGATTTTTGGCATTGAATTTAATTCAACTTTTCTGGAATGTATTCCTAAGTCCCAGCAAGCCTCTATTAGGTGGTATGTTCAACGCTCTGGAGAAGAGCATCGGGAAGAGGTAAGTTATAGTCATCAAGGCAAGTTTCCTCTATAGAGAATTCAGCTGAGCATTGAAAGGCAGGAGTTACTGGAATTAGCCGATGTTTTACTTTTCCTTGCCTCACCTTAGGTATCACATAGCATTCTGGTATCACCATTTGGGGCATGCAGTGGGGAAGAGAAAAGTCATTTGCACTGGATCATAAGCAGATTTAGATAGTTTGACTTACATGCTCATTCCATTAAAGAAAGAAAGAAAGAAAGAAGGGAAGAAAGAAAGAGAGAAAGAGAATAATTAGGCCTTAATCAGTAGTAAAAAAAAAAACAACCCTGACAGTACTAACAATAAATAAAACCTTTTTGTTCAGTAATTAGCTCAACTACTTCCGCAGGTAAAAGTATGTGCAAAGCCCTTTGCTTTAATTAAATCTCTATTCCATTTAGTGTCTGTCTGCTTTCCCTTATCATGTTAAGCATTGCAGCTAAGAATTTCCTTGTATGGCTTACAGTCTCCCCTGAGAAGGGATAGGTTGTGCAGTTAAGAGCTTTTTTGTTTTTCTTTTTTCTTGTTAGTTGAGTCTGAGGATTTTTCTGGAATGCTACTCTATGCTGAAGCAGAGATGTTAGGTTAAAAAACTGAGCCTTGCACCTAAAGTAGAAAACAGTGAGATTTGTGATGGCCCTTAACTCCTGCAGAAGGCAGTTTTGGGGTCCTCACTAGTGGAGAAGCCCTGGAAAAACCTCCAAGTTCCTCCTTGGCCCTTGTACAACGTCCTGCAGGTTCTTTTCTTAGCTAATGACAAAGGGGCCCTCCTACATGCCCCAAGGGTCAACAGACTGGGACTGATCTGGACTGGGTTTGAGTGAATTTCAAACCTCAGGAGTCTTCATAGCCTTTCTCGTACATGAATGATTTTGTGACTGAGGCCAAGTACTGCTGTGATCGCAACCATGGCAACGGGGAAGGAGATGGGAAAAGAACTGCCCTTTCAAATGAGCTCCTCCTGGGTATTAGACACGCTTTTCTGTTAAATGTTCATCTGAGACAAAATTAGTTTAAATGAGAGGAACTATCAAACACGCAATCAGTCTTCCACTCTCAGTGGTAACTTGTCATATGAGGTTTTCTGAGTGCAGAAAGCTGGGGAGATGGAGGCAAGGGCAGGTTCTCATGGGAGCATCCCCTCTGAGTGAGAGCTGACTCAATACCATCATCTGTAAGCACTGCCGCTAGCATGGAAGGAGTTCTCCAGAGAGGAGGCCACCTCGAAGTGGAGACTCCAGTCATGGCTTGGCTCGGATTGCAAGAGTGTGGGGATATAAGGTACCTCTGATTTCTCTCCAGGTGAGACACAAAACACAAGGCTGTATGTTGACTATGATGCAGCAGTACTTTCAATTTACACCCCTTCTATTATTCATGTTTTGGATTGGCAAAGATTCTTTCCTCTACTGGAAATAAATATCTCATTAATTTACAGACACATGCTTCCCACAAAATGCACTTAATACCAAAGGAAGGAGATTACTGGTTTGAAATACCATCTCTAACCTCCATTACTCTCCATACTTGGAAAGAAATTGCGGTCTTTTGATCAGCAGGCCAACCATGCTCGGCCACAGATGGTTGAAGTGAAAACCCAGCTAGAAGTGTATCAGCCTTTAAAGACCTATGGGCATTCATGGTTTGTGCTTTAATTGATTTACCTTTAAGTGTCTTGTACAGAAGACTCAGTGCTCTACTTCCCTAAGGCAGACGTTTGCAAATGAAATTACATATTTGATCAGAGAAATGAGTAAAGTATTTGCTTAATTCTAACCATGTGCTGAAGACTCAGTTTTAAATACATTTAAGGAGGTACTTTAAATATATGTATATATTATTGTTATTTTGAACAGTAACTTAAGTTTTGTGGAGACTCAAACAAGTTTTTAAAATAATTTATTAATAATTTATAGCATGTGTCCTCAGAGCTACAAACTTTGCTTGAAAAAGTCTCTGTGAAGAATGTAATATTTCTGTATCACAAGAAATCAATTTAGGAAAAAAAAAATGATCAGATGATTTTCTCCTAAGTCACAGGGTCAGGTATGCACCTGAAAGTCAGGAAGCTGAGTTCATGTTATCTTCCTCTTTTGTTTGCTTGTAGAGCAAGCTGCAGGTTAAACTGACTTTTGAACAAAGTTAGAGCAGGCTATAAGCCTGTATAACATAGCTTAATTTAAAGCTATATTATTTTTTGCCACTATTCCTATTTCTAAAGTGTTCATTGTGACAGTGCCTGCTGCCCATATTGCTGCAAATACTGCTAAGTCAGACAGTGAAATTCCAATGCTACAGGAGTGCCCAACTTGCCAAGGATGTGACCTAGAGAGGGAGTATGGGAATGTGCGCATATGTGTGATGGCATTTGGTTCTCCAGCAAGCACACAGTGTACATCTTTGCACATTAGCAGCCTTCCACAGCAATGTTTACTGGGCTTGCTCAGTGTAAACAGTCTGACATCTGTTTGTATGAGAAAAGTAAAGCTTTGCTAAAAGGCTAGATTAACCTTTGAGGCAAATTTAGAAGAAAATTTGAAGAAGAAATCTGGAGACAGATTTTCTACATTATAAATGCTAACAGTAGGCAAATAGCTTCTTACCACATATTGTCCCTAAAGCCATAGCAGTGTTTCTGTGATCAAGCTTTGATAAAATAAAAGTTGGAGCACATGTTCCGGAACTCCTTGGGGTGGTTTTGTTAGTTTATTTTTATAATTTTTTTTTGCAGTCTTTGAAGACTACGGCTTGCATAAATGCATATGTACACATTGACAATTACAGGATCAGATCACTTAAAGACAGTATACAGCTATTACTTTGCTTAATTTTTGCCAGAGAATTCTTATTCTTATTTTTTAGTGTTTTGACCCAGTTTAGTTCCAGTCTATCAAGAGCTGGAACTAATCCTGAGCAAACTCATCTTGTACACTTCAAATCACCATGTTGAGACATTTAATTTTTAGAAGAATAAGAAAAAAATAGATCTTTTTTCTAAGTAAAGATATTCATCTGTGAATGTAATGTTTTCAAATGCAGGTACCTGAGGTTTAATTCCTAATTTCAGAGATGGCTGTCTAAATAAAAGACCCAATTGGTAGAAATGCTGAGAAATCTCCTCTTGGAAGCATTAAGAGTATTTGCAAGTTAAAATGTTAAACCCTTTTTAATTTGGGCATCTTTAAATTAAGATTTTCAGTTTTTCTAATTTGAAATCTAGCTTATCAGTGGAAATGAGCTCATTGGTATTAGAACTTAATTTGAGGACTTCCTGGAAAATTCAAAGATAGTCATAGTAATTGACTTTACAAAATATTTCAGTTTGACTGAAATAACATATGTGACAGCAACAGGGTAGTCATATTTAATGTGTAGCTTGATCTTTGCTCAGCCAATGCCTCACCATAACTTTTCCCATTACAATTATATTTTCTGCTCTCTCTCCCTGCAGCGGATTTCTCAAATAACACTGTGCATTATTTCAGTGCGTGTCTTAGTGGTGTAACTTATTGTGATGACGATACCATGCTTTGCAAATGACTCCGTGCACCTGGAACTTAGGTTACGGACTTTTAGTTCCAGGGCTGTAACTGCAATGTCTCAGCAAGTCTTTAAGCCTCACTTTGCAAATAGACCGCTACGCACTACCTCTGACATGTACTACAGCTTCCTGAGGGAAGGAAAAGGGCAAAATCCAGACTAGATGGGAAGCATTGGGCCCAGCAGGATGTCTCTGACATTTCACCCTGTGGGTCATGGTTCAGAGTGTGACTTCCAGCCACAGCAACCTGCAGGGAGGGACAGGATCTCCTGTGGTAGAGGAGCTGTCACCAGGTCATTTTGCTGCCAGTGGGAGTACATTTCCCTGTAGTTTGGGGCTGCTTTAAGGTCAGGAGTCAAATATCTAGTGCTTTTGTGTTTAGTGCTGCTCACGCAATTGATCATGTTTGTTCCTGTGCTTGCAGGGTTAGTCACTGAGATGAAGGAGAGCATTTTGGCAACTGGAGTTCATAAAAACAAAAAAAAAGTGGGAATGCCATTTATTCACAATGTCTTAAAGTGCTGAAGTTTCCTGAAGCTTAAACTCTGATATTTATTTATTTTTCCTGGAATTCCTACGTATTAGGTATATAATAGGTGTCAGGACTGGAAAAAAACAAGTGCAAGACTCCCTGCGAAGCCATTAGCTCTGGTGCCCTGTGGCTCTGGAAACTATTAGACCTCCTGCTTTAGGCTGGCCTTCACTCCGAGCCTCTTGGGGCTCCGGGCCTGCCAAGCTGCCATGCTTCCATGCAGGGGACAGAGCAAACCATATGGTCAGAAGTGACAGAATAGACATGGATCACTTTTAGCTCTCTCTTTTCTCCTATTTTTTGTACCTAGGGATGAAAAGAAATGTACCAAAAGGCAGAAAAAACTTCCAGCTTCTTCTTCAGCAGTTCTCACTCTTTCTTTCCCACATCCCTACCCCACAGCCTGGGCCGTGTTTTTCCTGACAGACCCAGCTTAACAACCATCTGATGTTTTGGTGGGTACACCAGTGTGACCCACCCTTGGACAAGACATCTAGTTGGGCACAAGTGTGACCCAGCTACTCACTGAAGCAACGTTTCCATTCCGCATTTTAGCCAGACAAAGCTATTTTTCAGGTTACTCAGGAACTGTGTCCTGTTCAGTTGACCTCAGTGGGTGTACATTGGTGAATGAGACGTAAGTTTCCACACCTTTGTGTGGCTGGAGATTTTTGCATCATGATGATTGTGAGTTTCATTGTTACAAACATCTGCTTAGCAGCATCTTGTGGTAAAAGGCCATAGATCAGTGCCGGCCTTAAAACCTAAAAGTCAAACAATAGCTGAGTAAGGAAGAGGACAGGCACCAAGATCTGAGTTTCCAGTAGTACCTTCTGTCAGAGGAATAAAGTTCAGTGTTTGTGCAGCAGACACACACTTAAGCCTTGGGTTGATAAGAAACAGATCAAGAGAGAGAAAAAATAAATTTATTCTGTAGCCTAGGGACTAATTATAACTCTCAAGCTTTCACTATTTTATTTTATTATGACTCATTCTCTTGGCATTTTTTTTATAATACCTTGAGATTCTTAAGTAAGACTAATATTTTTGACAGTTTCCTAAAGGGAAAAAAAAAGATGTTACTCTGAACTGCTATATTAAGTGATATTTCTGCTTTGATTTGAATATACTGGGGAATAAGAGTTTAAAAATTAGTTTTAGAATGAGAAGTTAATATCAGCTTGAGAATAATAGGACTCATATGTTTCCACCTTGTCTTTGTACTAACAACACTCATTTTTCCTGTGGCTTCTAAGTAAATAAAAAGAGAAGTTAAAAAAAAAAAAAAAAAGGTAGAGAAATTAACTGAACAGCTGTGTTGGAATTACATGATTAGTTTACCAGGAAAAGAGAAACAAAGTTACATAAAACAATGATTCAAACAAAAACAGACTGATCTTTATTTCCAGTCAAATGGTGAGGATGAGGAAGACAACAGAAAAACAAAGTCAAATGTGAATTCTCAGCAAATGTTCCTTATTTTCCTCTCTCCTCCTCTCAATTAGTTCAGGGATTGCTGCTAACCCATGATTAGACCAGCTCTACCTCGACCATTTTTTTTACATGGTGATTAATGAGGGAAGGCAGGCTTTGAAGCCACTTTCTTCTCCCAGACAGGTGCAGTGTTTTAACTGTGAAGGAGTTGACATGTGAATTATTTGTAAAGAGGGAGCTATCTAAACACATCATTAGCAAAGGACAAAAGGCATTGACCTAAACTGGTGCCACAGCACTTTCAAATCCTTGGTTATTTTCCAACTTACTGATTGTTTAAAGATTTGCCATCATTATTGGCAATGCCTATTTTTCCTCTGTTGTTAAATCAAGTTGTGAAAATTGAGCGTTTGATTTACATGGAGATATTTTTCATTTGTCAGATATTGCCTATATATATAGCATGTGCTATACTTTATTTAGTGTAGTTTTAAGAAAACTGCTTACCATGTACTCTTAATTTACCCTTAAAATACAGTCAAAAATCTGCTAAGAAATTTCACTAAGAAAAGGAAGTTAATGGTAATCAATTGCTTCATTTTTGTGGTTTACAGCTGGTTCCCTATTGAAGAAAACTATTTATCTCCTGTTTAATTTTTATTGTATGCTCAAATTTAAGCATGTCAGCAAGCTTTTATGAACAAAGCCTTTGTGCTTCTGAATTGTTAAACCCTGCTTATAAATATTTAAGGAGAGCTATTGATTATAACATATCTGGGGGGAAAAATGAATCCAAAGTTGACTAAAATAAAATGATGTATTTTATCTAACTAGTCTTTTTACCCTTCTCAAAATTTAATAAAATATGTTTTACATCTATGGGTCAGAAACCAAAGAGCACATTAAGCATTCAAGTGAAAGGTTAAAGATCTACTACCAAGTAATGAAATGCCAGGTGTTTATGAAACTCCAGAGCCCTATGGGGGAAAAAGTAGAGAGGAAAGACTGGAAGAGTTCTGAACCTGTGGGTAAAACAACATAAACAGGATACCAAAAAGAGAAGTGAGAGGGAAAACAATAATGAAGTGTTGTTCAATACATGTGAAATCAGAGCCCTAATTTCATCCTACCAGAGGATAAGAAAGGAATGAACAATGAAGGCCTGGAGAAGGAGGTGACAGTCACCATAAATCAATATCCAAGGTTAACATAGGACGCCGTGTAAGAATGCTGCTTCATTAAAAATAGGATTCCTGATGGGCTGGGATTAAGAGACAACCAATTCAGGCTCTCTTAGCTTTCTCTGCAGTATTCCAGTGCAGAGGGGAACAACTCCATCAGTTAACACGTTTACGACTCAGAAGGGACGGCTGCTACACAAATGGTAAACAGTCACGAGTAGCAGGGTGCTGGACTTGGGGGTCCAGTCATATTTTCAAGTCTAGATCTACCATTATTCTCCCTTCCTTTCACTGCAGATAGGCGAAGCACTATCAAGGGCTCTTCGGCCTGGCGCTCAGCCAGCCAAAAGAGCCAGCTGGAGCACTTCCAAGTGTAGGAGGTGCACAGCTGTCAAGGCACTCTAGACTACAATACTGGCAGAACCACTACAGGCAGATGCTACTGCTGCAATTGCATTGAGCCCTGAGCTCAAAGAGGTCTGTCCTGTTTTCACTCAGACAATGTGGGAACTGGGTCTTTGCATAGAGCTTTATGAAACCCAAATATCTTCCAATTATCTTCACTTTCCCATCTTTTTCCCTAAATTCCTCAAGTTGAGATCTGTAGGATTTCCCATTGTTAATATGAAGTCTGTGCAGAAAAAGAGGGGTTTCCTTGGCATATTTCAACAGCCAAATCTCCAATCATTTTCTCCTGGCCACTGTACCTGCTTCTCTTTCTGGAGTAGAGTATCACAAAGAAACACCTGCCCTAGACGTATTTCTACCTACAACTACTTATCCTCGGGTTCATTTATGCCTTCCATGCTCCTGCTTTTACTGTAACTGTAAGGAAAGTACATTTACTTGGGGTGAATGTCACCATCTGATAAAATTGAAGACTCTTTCCTATGCTGTAGCTTCTGGGGGTGGAAAAGTATTCTGTTATAATTTGTCTCCCTGCTATCTTCTATGTTTGCTCTTCTGTCTTGACCATGATTTCTCTGCTTGAATCTCAGTGCAGTAAATCAAAAATGGCTTGTGCTCATGTAGCACCTGTTGTCAGAAAATAATCTGTTTTCCAGGAATTTGCAGAAATTAGCATGATTCCACCCTGCTGGTGCCAGTAGACATGATTATATCCAATTTACAAACACAGAGTCTAAAGCTCAGGGTAGACCCAACACCATCAGCTTGTGACAGGGGCCAAACAATACTTGGCCACAGAAGCAGGAAGCCAGAGCTTTGTTCTGACACAGGCTTTCATAGCATTTGATTTCTTCTCTCTGATGCAGTCAGATCAATAGTGCTGCACAGGCCTATATCTTCCTACCTACATATCTACCTCCTGCCTACCTACCCAACTAAACTGTAGGTTACTGAAGACTGTTGTAGCTGATACAGGCTAGCAAGGATAATTCTTATTATGTGGATCTACCACTTGGACACACATGTATTACTTCTTCTGCCTATCTTGAAATGGTCTCTCAAAGTCTTTAATCCTTCCAGAGTTCTTATAATAGAATATTAGAAAATAGAAAAGCAAAAAGCCCTGGGAGGTCATCTCAGCCTTCTCTTTGCTCCGAGAGACCCTGTTATGAAAAAGTACCACTGAGTTAGAATCATAACAGATGGAGAATCATATGTATAAATACATTTTTTCCCATGGAGTAGAGGAGAGAATCATGTGCAGATTTTTTACATAAAGAAACAGTGTGTAGCTTACCCACTGTGAATAAATCTAATTTAGTCATCTTTATGCCTCCCTGATCTTCATCCTCTGAAGTTTGCTGGAGGGTCAGATGTGCACTCTGGGAAATTTTCCAGAATCTGTGTTGGTTCTCTCTGCCCCCACCCTGCTTTTTAAATCCAGTACTCAGCCTTATGGAGTACTTCTGCATTATAACAATACCACCGGTGGCGCTGAGGCTGTGCTCAAGGCTCTGGTTATGCTGCAGGCTGAGCGAGTGGCACCTTTGGTGCGGTTGTGGGCTGCAGCCTCTGTGCGGCAGCAGCACATCAAGTGGTGAAAGCTCTGCTGGAACACACTCGTTTTCAAAGGTGCTGGACGCTGGGAGTTAGGGCTCTGCTTTCAGCCTCTACCTCTGCTACTAATCTTCACGTGATCTTTGGCAAAGCACTTATCTTCTGTGTTCCCCAGCTGCAAAAATACTTTGGTACCCGGTGCCCCATCCTGTTTTTCATTTTATTTATTTATTTTATTTCACTGGTTTAGCTTAGTTCAGAGTTAGGTTATTTTGGAATTCATTTTCAGATCACAGATATATCACTTACCGTACAGTGTTATTACTTTAAGGTGCACCTTATTTTGTAACATGTTATACGGTTCTATGTTTTTGGAAATATTTGCATGTGTAAATGAAACTGCAGGTCCATACAGTCTCATTTTCTTTGCTTTGCTTTTTTCTTTTCCCCTGTAAGTTCTTCTTCACAGATCTTAATGTCAAAACAGTGAAAGAGTTGCCCTGGGTTGTTGTCATCTAAACTCACTGGGAACTTTTAATCATGTCTCAGTGAGCCAAAGACAGGATTGGCTTCCTTTTATAAATCCCAGCTGATGAAGATAAAAATTATAGAGTCAGAGAATCAGACTTGCTGAATCGTTTGAGTTGGAAGGGACCTTTAAAGGTCATCAAGTCCAGCTCCCCTGCAACGGACAGTGACATCTACAGCTAGATCAGGTTGATCAGAAAACCAGAGCATTTTACTTTAAAAATCAGCAATGGTAGTTATTTTCAATGCAGTAGCATCTCAGATTATTCCAGGTACACAAGCACCCCCTTACACTGGGGTTATTACAGAAACCTCAAAAAAAAAAAAAAAAACAGTTAAAAAACAAATGGGGTTTATGGTGCTAAACACCTGCTCTTTCATGGAGAATGCAACCCATCTATTGCATTCTGATGTGATGAGTGCTCCTGTCTTTTCTTTCAGCTGTACAGCATGCATCTTTTACTATTGCATGCTGAAATGTCACTGTTACAGATGATATAGTCCATATCAGGAGCTCAGAAATTGAAGGATCTCATGGTATCTGCCCATGCTGGGATGGGGTGTGCTGTGTGCCAACCCTACCTTGCCTCCACTTTGGTATCGCACTGATATGTTTTCTATGTTTGCTGATGAAATTAATGTATCACACTCTTCTCTGTCCAACCCCACAGCTGAAGGCAGATGAAAGGATCATCAAAACAGAGCATGGGCTGCTGATCCGCAGCTTGCAGAGGAGGGATGCAGGAGCTTATTTCTGCAAAGCCCAGGAACACACCTTTGTCCACACCATTGTAAAGCTGAATTTAAATGTCATTGAGAATGGGCAAATGGAAAGCACCCAGAAAACTGAGGATGAGGAGGGTCGGGTGAGGGATTTGCTGACAGAGTCCCGACTGAGGTACAAGGACTATATCCAGCTCGTCAGCAGCCCCAGCTTTAGCCTGGATGAGTACTGTGAGCAGATGTGGCACCGGGAGAAACGGCGACAGCGAAACAAAGGTGGTGCCAAATGGAAGCACGTGCAGGAGATGAAAAAGAAGCGAAACCGAAGGCATCATGAGCCAGCCAGGCCACCATCCACGTAGTTTGCAAACACTATTTAAAGAAGGGACACTTTCCAAGAAAATAAAAATACTGTGTTTTGTTTTTGTGCATCTTGCCTATGAATTAGTACTGCTTCTTATTGAAATAAGATAACTCATCATTGCTATTAATCTGTACATGACTGTACAATGGGATTTGATACCTTATTGGAGTACCACACACCAGGCAATAATTCCAAATGCATTCATTAAAAAGAAAAGATGTACACTTTTAGCTAATTTCTGGATAGCCTGAGGCTACGTGAGCTGTGTTCTCTACTTTCTGCATAATTTTCACATAGGATTTAGTATCCGTGTTCCCATGTTAATATCTGCTGCCATGTTCCACCCTAGACGTGGCTCCATTTCAGGAGAGGGCAGATGTATTCGTAGTTCTTTGGCATCTTTCTTAATAAGAAGCATGGTAGAAATGTGTGACAGATCTGCAAAAATACCCGCTAATTTACCCATTGGGCTTGTATACAGGCACATGGGTGGGGTTTGCTAGCACAGAGAGGCTCAGCAAAAAATCAAATTAAGTATTGGCTTAGGGACAACATTGATTTTCCCCATTTAAAAAAAAAGAAGTGAAAGCATAATCATAGTTTAAGAGAGGGAAATTATCGAGCTTTATTCATTTGAGTTTGATGGCCATCAGTTTGCAGTCCATCTGCTGAAATGAAATGTTGTCTCTAATTGAAACTGCCAGTGAGATGCTTGGGAGTAAATTTCCTAAGTGGTGTGTGGGAGGTATGTGCACAAATCCTATTAACAAATAATGGGATTCCTGCCTGCGCCTCTCTCATCTCTCTAAATGTTGTTCACTGGCTCTTTCTCTGGCCCTTTGCTAGCCTCATTTTATGCAAAGGAAAAGAAAAATAAAAGACAGCAAGAACGCTAAAACAAAAGACGATGAGGGAAGATATTTAGTAGCTGAGACCGGTGCTCTTGACACAGAGCTGACATTCCTCAGATGTGTGTATTCTTTGGGATTTTCTCCCAGAGGTCTTATGTATTTTTAAGTTGAAAATTTGCCTTGTTGGAATCGATACTTTTATTATAAATAAATAAAACAAGAGATGTCCATGTGTAAATAAAACTTGTAAGTTAGAAATATGGTATGTACTATGATTCCATTTGTAAAGTGTTCCTTGTGCCTCAGTTGGTATTTTGGTTGTAACAGTGTAAGTCTTTTCACATAAACAAGAAACCCTGTCCTAATTCTTGCCTATTTGACATCATCACGATTGCATTGAATTTATTCCTGATATGCAGCAACAAACACAAGCTCCAAATCAGGCCTACTATCTCTTCTCATGAGTCACAGCCCCCCTCTCCCCTCTTTCAGCTAACCCCCTCTGTTTTGCCTTTCACGCCTTTTTGAGTGTGAAATGACAAATTAACCACTTCTTCACATGGAAGAGAGCTTCGATGGATACCAAAATGACAGACTTTACTCATTTTTCATGCATTTTACAGATCTGGAGAGCAAAGTCTGTGGGAAACCCGTGTAATTGGTGTGCACCTCATTAAGGAACTGAGAACGCTGCCTCGGAAAGTTGTAGGTTCTCCTTTACCCATGCTGGTGTTTGTACGTGCATTCAGTCCCAGGTTGATAACTGCGTAGATAACAGTTTCATTACTGCTCGTTTCCTTTCTGTTGAAAGTCAGATATGGCAATATGTACATCAGACTTTGGAAAGGAATCTCAGCTTACCCACACTTCCTGTAAAACCTGAAAGTTGCATTTGCATGTGCTGTATAAAAGCCGGCGATACTGTATGTCATTAATTTTAGATGCTTTTTTTTAATAGGAGATATATGAGTTAATTAGGAGATATTAGATAGCATGCGTACAATGCTTTGATAGTGTAAAGCACTGAGTGCTAATATTATAAAACATGTCTGTGGGGAAGAGGGAATTTCTCATCTCAAGGCTTTTAATTAGCAGAGAGACTGATACTGAAGACACTAACCAGGAGTACAGTTTGAACACCTGCCCGGAACTTTTTTGTGTTACTTTTGCAGCACAGGAGGCTCGTCATTTTGAGCACCTTGATTTTAAGGCTAATTAAGACTATTTAAAGGAGGTTTGGGGGGCTGTTGAACTACTAAATGTAAAGCACCTTGTGACTGGGATACTCAAATATTCTTGGCTGGAATTTTGTGATGTCATAATACAGAACCTGCTCAATTATTCCTTATTAGATTTTTATCAGTCCATTAAGTCCCATTTCTCTGACTCAAACATTAATTAAATGTGTGGAACCTCAGCAAGACTATGGAATAACACATGGTCTAGGTTTACATGCATTGACAAAGAGCCTACTCTTCTCTCCAGCAGTGACACAGTACTTTAATTACTGCATTTCAGACAACTGTCATCTCATGTTTATTTAAAATCAAATCAGTTCCTTTCTTCCATGTTTTTTTCTCCTCCATGAAAACTAAATCACTTAATTTATGTTTAGATATGACTGGGGGCATGTACTCTACAAATGAAACCCCCACACTGACTTTAGTAGAAGTCCTGAATGACTAAGAGTCTCAGTGCTGGGAGCTGTAGATTTTAATGCTTGAATTAAAATGTTATTACTCTTAAAAAACAACTTTCATTTCTTTTATTTCAAATGTTGTTGCAGTGAGATTCTTTTTAAAGAAATTACCTCAACAGTCTGGGTAGCATAAAACCCCAAGGGAGATATAAGGACACTTCCATTATGGGGAAAAAAATTCAATATCCTCCAAAGCAGTTGGCTGTACTGGGTTCATGCCACTCCAGGGAGAATATTTAATAATATTGCGCAGATAAAAGTCTGTGTTTTGATACATTGGATAAGAAGTGTCCTAGAGCTGTCAGGGCCAGCACAGCTCCTTATGCTCCATAGATTTTATATGTACAAGGAGGCCAGAGGATGTTGGGGACCATGGAGTTAGTAGAACTGATCAATGGTCACTGCAGAAAACAGGTTTTCAGGCAGGACTCTGTAATGCAAACACAGGAGTAAGGGCAGGAGGAGCCATGAGTCTTTCTGCAACCTGAAGTCCCAGATTGGGGTGCAGAAGATGAACTCACCCAGAAACTAGACCAGCAGAGGATCAGAAATGATCTTTCTCTTTTCAGAAAAGTTAATCTTGTGCATAATTAAGGGCTAAAACAAAAACCCGCCTAAAATTCAAATTGATGCTTTGGGGATCAGTGGGGCTGTTCTGAGCGGTACTATGAGCCACAACAGGCTCATAGTTAAAATGAAACTGAGCCTTGCCTCCTGCAAGAGCTCAATAAAAGTGAAGTTCAACAAAGTTTTGGTCCATGGTGGAAAAAAGGTTGCCTTCACCTTAATAACTGCAGTTTTTAAACAGATCCCTTAGTGCATATGATACAACATGGATATTTGTTTACATGTGCATTCAACCAGGAATCCAATTATTAATACATTATCTTTTCTTTCAGTAAAACCTTTCCACTGACCCTGCTTCAGAAAATGGCCAGTGCTTGACTGAACTGCCGTGGTTTTAAACAGATTCCTAGAATAACCAGCACAATGTGAGCTGTAGTTATAAAAATGCTGAAAACTGACATAATCTTTAAAGCCCAGCAGGGCTCTAAGCTCTGTAGAGATCTTGCAGTCAGTTAAAATAAAACAGAAAATGGGATTAGCAGGAAAAGGAATAAAGTATTAGCACTTATTGTGATAAACCAGTTCCGTTACTGGAAACTGTTCCAACAACAGGTGTGAATGTGTGTTCATGCCATAAGCAAATACTTTTCTCTCCAAGCAGCTAAACCTACTCTTGCTTGAGATATCTCAGAACCTGAATTCTCTCCAATTCATGAGTAGATTTTGGATCTGGTTCTCATGTCACTCATAAAGAAGTAATTAGGGTAAAAGCTACATCTTCCCTCTAGTTCATGTGCTTTTGAGATCAGAAAATCCCTACAGTTAAAATGCTATGAAACGTTTTATCTAACCATTATAGGTATTGATCTACATTTAACATTTCAGATAACTAACTATTGCTTGTTATTATTGCTCAGTTATTCACATAATGAGCCCACGTGTCCCATAACAATGTCTCAACATTTAGTAACAACTAATGGAAATTGATTTTACTAAAGTTTTGTTATGTGAGCATATGTGTATAGCAGGAATGTTATGTTCATTTTGTAACAGAGGGTAATTGCAAAAGACAAATGTGGTTTTCAAGTGTTAAGATTCAGATTGGCTTCAACTGACAGCAAATATTAAAAGCCTTCTGGAACTGAATCACAGCCTCAGGAGATTATACCGTAGTTCTAGTCTAGTAAGGAGCTTATAGCATAGTTCTAGTCTAGTAGTCAAAAAGCCAAAGCAGTCTGCTTCCCTGAACCATGTATTTGCCTAGTTCCTCTTGCAGTTGAGGTATGGAGGTCTAAGGAATGACATCTGCATGAATGGAAAATTAAGCCCAGGTGTCTCTCTAATATATTCTGTTACATTTTAAAAACCTTAAATGGTCTCTATTGTAATATTTTACCATAGTGTTGCTAATATTACCCTGCACTAGGCTCCTGTAACTAGCTCGTGTGACATTCTTTGCAATTGTAATCCAGTTTTCAAGGCTCGTAAATAACTTCATTTCAGAGAACATTAAAAAAAAAGAGAGAGGTAAGTATGAGCTTAGTTATAAAATTCTAAAAAAGATTTATATGATTTTATTTCTGTATATCAAAATAGTGAGTGTCCTTAAATATGTTACAAGCATTAGTATTTGTTTTTCTTTTCTTGATCAGGTGAGGTATACATAGCAAAACATAATCTTGAGATCATCACTTGCCAGTGTGTGGCTGAAACATCTGATGGCTGAAGGAAGGATGGATTTTTATGAGGTCTGCTCTGAAAGTAATGTCCTATTTTATTATGTTGGCCCACAATGTCAGAGGTGGATGTTGGTGGTATGGCAGTAGAGGATGGATTTTGTTGCCGTGCAACAGATGGTAGCAGAAGAGCAGTCTGACTAAATGACGTCTGTCATGGAAGTGTGTATGGAGCAAAGGTATGTCATTCAACTCCTCTGTGTGGAAAAAAAGGTACCCACTAACATTCATCAATGCTTGCTGAATGTTTATGGAGTATAAGTAGTGGATGTGAGCACAGTGAGGTGGTGGGTGGTGCTTTTCAGCAGCAGCAGCAGCAGCAGTGGGTCACCACCACTGATGCAGATTGTTGTGAGTGTGGCATGCAGGCTGTTGTTAATTCCTGGCAGAAATGCATAGCTAATGGTGGTGGCTATGTTGACAAATAGTGCTTCGTAGCTGAGAATTCGCTCTAAGAAATGGTGTTGTTGTGCTTTTCCTATCTGTTGTAGTTTCCATTGAAATAAATAGATAAATAGGAGAAATTGCTTTTGGAGCAACCTATGTACTTGCTCGAGTTTTCTTTCCACAAATTAAGCCCATTGTCTCCTGCCTCTGAGAGACTTCTGTGTCACGTAACTGCCTCTGTGTGGGGAAATACTGCAGGATCTGATATTTCCTTGGTGCATAAACCTCCCTACAAACCTAGGGTATCACAATTTGCCTTCTGACAATGACTTTCCTAAGCATCAGCTTTTGCATTCAGTTGCAGATGTGAACCAAATACTGTGAGGTAAATTAGAGACCAGGTGGGCTTGCATTTACAAAGAAAATTTTTGGGACTGTTGCTTAGAACTCTCCTTTTGCCTTTTACATATGTGTTTGCTCCAATTTAAAATCAAAGTATTTTGTTCTTTAAAGCATAAGATTTTCTATTTCCTATAAGATACAGAATAACATTTCCAGATGTTTCCCCTTTCCCTTCCCCTTTCCTTTCCCCTTTCCCTTTCCATGTAGTTGGTTTGTCTTTTGTGATCTAGCCATTTTCTTCATGCTGCCTCTACTACTATAAGTGTCCAAAGCCAGACACTTTCTGGGGGGTGCAGTATCTGATAAAACAATGAGATGTATAAGGACCATTGTGCCCTTTATCTTGCCTAGTCTGAATTTAAGAGTAGATTTACAGAAGGTAAATTGAAATTCTGAAATTTTATCAGTGTAAACGGATAGAAAAATGTTAAGATGTTATTAGTTCTGTTATTTATCACTTGCCAGAAATGTAAAAATATGAATACATCAACAGAATTTCACAAACTTACATTTTCTAAATTTATTTTCATATTTTAAAATGTTTTACTAAAAAAAAAAGCATGTTTATTAAATTGCTTTTCATGATGAAAATAATTTTTCTTAATTTTTTTTTAATAAATCTATGCTTTCAGACCTGACCCTCATATCAGGAAAAGATGGGGAAGTTCTATGTGGAAGTGGAAGATATTTCTTATTTTCATGTGTACTCAACATTTTAGAAGGATAAAAAAAAGCCAGCATCAGAAAATGCTCACATTCTCTTTTGGGGGCTTAATCTGTAGAAATGAATTACAACAACCACATTTACATTTTAATAGTGTCTGTCAACATATTTCAGCTATAAAAACTAGATACAAATCTATGAAAATACAAGTTGGAATAGACTATCTCCAAATGTTTTTTAGGTTTTTTTTGGATGATGCATTTGTCTCCATTCCCCCTCTCCCAGTGGCTATCTCAGGATGTATACTGGCTGGGAAGAAAGGAAGAGATTATAAAAGCATATCTCCAAATTCCAAAATGAAAAGTCACAATAAATACGCTGGCGATAAGGATTATGATTAATACCTGACACTTGACCAGTAAAGACTACATTTTCTCCTAAGGTGAAATTCATCACTCCTTCTGTAGCCCAGCAAAAGAATTATATGCCATATGCCTTTTTTAATTCCTAAGACATAAGGATACTCAGGCTGACCTTGTGAATGGGGTTGAATTTCACTCCGTAGTGTAACTTTCTGTAGAGTAATATGGGTGAAACATTTTGAGAAGTGTATCTATTTGTAAATGCTGCAGCTAAAGGAGTTAAAATGATAACTGAAATATCACTTATGACTAATAATAAGCTGTGTTTGCCATGCCTGCTGTTTTACTGAGATTTCAATCTAATACACAAAAGTGACTGAAACAATGTATATTTAATTTGAACTATAATAAAAAGCAAATTCTGAGTTTTGGCTTATTTTTTAAATTCATTTCAAGCTACAGTATAAAATGTGAGCTTTCAGTGAAGCAAAATCTGCAGCATGTCATGGAAATGAAGACTTGTATGTTAACGCAAGTAACCTAAAATGCTGTACTTCGGAAGCCTCACCTGTGTAATGGCTTTCAGAGCTTCAGCCTCCATAGAGAATGTGCTTATGACCAACAGATTAAATCTACAAAAATGTCTTCAAGAACCCATAGGCCTCGGTTATTTGGATTAATATGTGCAAAGCAATACATAATAGGCAAGTCTATGGTTATTAATTTCAATTCAATAACAGCTTTTTAATGCATACATTTATAGATGATTAGCAACTACTGTTGTTCTTAAAAACTGACATTGTTTTCTACAGATGCCCTCCAGACAAGTCAATGATCCATTCATCTTGGAGAGCTCAGGAACGCTTTGGCTCTAAGGGACGGTCTACTGCCCCCTCAGATTATTTTCAGGATGGGGATAACTGGGGAGAGGGAAGGGCTCTTCATTTTTGTAATGAAGTACTGTAACCTCCCTACGTGGTTATAGAAGAGGTAAATTTCTGAGAAAAAGTCTTTAGGCTGGGAAACAAATAGGCTCACTGGTCCAGCTCCTTTTCTAGCCTTCAGCGCAGCCCCCTGTGTTTCACAGGATTTATTGAAGGCTAAGGAGGATATTTTGTTAGCAGACGGTCAGCGTGTCATTCCCAAGGACATCCACATTGGTGCACTCAAGGATGTCTGCTTCCCAGTCCCATGCTGTGTCCATTAGACCTCGATGCTTCTGACCCATTACTGAGAAAGGTCCCAGGATACTGCTGGCCTGAAAGCTGATGCCGAATCCCAACTGTGGCAATAGCCTTCTGCTTACCTCCATTCCACCTGCAGTTGCAATTGGATATGGTATTCTTCATTTTTGAGCCTGAACTCTCATTTCTGCATTCCCGTGCACTGCTAAACAGCTGTCGGGTTCCCCTGCTCCCTCCCCACAGGTGGCTGCATTTGATAATGTCTCATGTAGGATCAATCTTGGTCCCATTGAAGTAAGTGGGAATTCTGCCAGCATGTCCCAGCTCTGGTCCAGCCTCCAGCTGGTAAAGCACTTTCAGCCCCTGCAGGAGCAGAGATGCTCTGCGCAGGCTGCCTGATTACCCAGGCTCATTAGCAGAGACGAGTGTAAGAAAGGAAGAAATCCTTCAGCTCCCTTCTGCAGCTCAGTACGAACTTACATGCAGCACTGTTTTGTGTGCACTCACAGAAACAAAAGCTAATTAAGCTGAAATCTGTCATTTTCTCTGTACGGATTTAGCAGGGTCAAACTTCAAGACAATTAGTGATGAGTCTCGGGAATGAGCAAACAAGCTCTGCTGCAGTTGCTTTGACACTTTTCCAGCACTGATTGGCTTACTGAGCAATCTCTGCTCCTCTCTTTGCAGTGCATGGTGCCTCTTTCCAGGCTATTGGAAACCAGAAGTGTTGTTAGCTGAGGAAGTCTGTGCTTAAAGTAAGAGGTATGTGGTAAAATCTGTCCCTTCATGATTCAAATCACGGGAAGTGTTCTGGGAAGTGTTCACACACAGAATCCATATGTACTGTGAAAACAAGCAACTGGGAGCTAACAGTCTGTTCATAATCATTTATACTTCTGCAAAGTAAAATATGGTGTAGAGGATGCTATGGGGTTCATGTAGTTACCACGTAGAGTAATAACCGCATCAGTGCAGAATGAGAGTCTGGAGTTCCCAGGCACATTTCTGCAGGAATGCTCCTCAAACACTGGATGAAAATGTACACCAGCACACAATTTATGAAATGCTAATGCACATTATCTCCCTGCCCACTTTTAAGTTAAACTCTTCAGAACAGTTTTAAACTGAATATGATGGAAAAATTTGGTGAGCATTTTTAAGAGTTGCTAGACGAAACTTAAGTATTGTTAAGACAGGGAATGACAAACTTTGACTCGTTAGCCAAAGTTTGATTCTTTACCTTGCAATAAGAATGTTAATGGCTGTCAGTTTTTACATCTATCAGTGTTGCAGTTACAGTACATTACAGTTATGTCTTCCAGTATTAAATCTTTTTTCACATGCAGGAAAGACAGTCAAAAAGAGCAAGCTGCTCCTTTCCCACTTATTTCTTACAAGTAGGTGTGGTCCATAACATTCTTCTATGAAAACTTAGTTGCTGTTCTCTTTTTCTTTTTTTCTTTCTTTTTTTTTTTTTCACTCATAAAGAAAACAACCACAACCTCTCCGTGTTTGGACTGCATCTGCTAACACATACTAGACTTGCTTCGCTCTGTGATTGGGATTATTCTCAGCAAGCTGAGCATAGGTGTTGGCATTTGTAGAGCTGGAACTGTTGTTTTAGCTTTGGAAGTTGACAGCTTGGGCACGTAGGAGCCTTTTTTAAAATATTCACATGAGGGCCATTGTCATGATGGTTTATTATTTAAGGAAACACAGAATTTTGTTACGGAATCGAAGTGATGCCCACTTTAGGTAATATCCATTTTGCTCCATTCCCCAAAGCATATCAATGGACGAAGGCTTTTTGAAGAGCAAGTTTCCAGATATAATACAGGCTAAGTTGCAAGAAAGTAACAGGAAAGAGTGAAAATTCTCCTTTAATGGACTAAAGACTAGCTTTTCTGTCTCTTGATCTGACACAAATTAATGTTCAAAGTGTGTTTTAATTTGTATTTTCCAAAATGCTTTTAAGGTAAGGAAGGTAGAGGTGATACAATTGAAATATACCTAGGGCCTGCATGCATTGCACTCTATGAGAACTGCTGTTGCTGATGCCAAAAATGAAAATGTATCTAGGAGGGTCTAATATATTTTTAAAAGCACCACTACTTTCAGTTGAGTGGTAAAGAGTGATCTAACCTTGTAATGTGAAATTGCAAACTCATTGTCAAGTTGTATCACACCCAGCATTTCAGAGCCAGCCATTCCTAAAGGCTTGCTATAAACTTGTACTTGAGGGCTGAAAGCGATGCCTCCTATTTTATGATGTTGGCCTACAGTGTCAGAGAAGGATGTTTGTGTGTTTGTGGCATGGCAGTAGAGGCTGAATCTTCCCACCAATATCCCATTACATTTTGCTGCCATGTGACAGATAGCAGTAGAGGAGCAGTCTGACAAAATGACATCTGACATGGAGGTGTGGATGAAGCAAAGGTGTGGCATTTAATTCCTCCATGCAGAAAAAATTACATCCATTGACATTCATTGATGCTTAATGAATGTTTATGGAGACCAAACAATGGATGTGAGCACAGTGCAAGTTGAGCTGTGTGTGCAACATTTTCCTAGCCATGATGCCATCACGTCAGCTGTGAAACAGTGAGTCACCTCCACTGATGCAGATATTTACAAGTGCAGCATGCAGGCTCTTGTTCATCGCTGGTGAAAATGCATAGCTAATGGTAGTGATTATATTCTAAAATGGTGTTCTGTAGCCAAGAATTTGCTCTATCAAATGGTGTTATTGTGCTCTTTATGTCTGTTGTAGTTTCCATGGAAATAAAGAGGAGGCATTACTTTCAGAGCAATCTACATATAATACAAACAAAATCAGCCACACTTGGGAACTACTTGTTGCATGAAATTTAAGTCCAATTTCTCTAGGAGACCTGGATTGATTCTCCACTTATATACTTTTGAAAGACAGTGAAGCCAGTGTTCTATAGATGAGATGAATGCTCAGGGAATCTGCTGCAAATACTGTTGGGCTTGAAATTTTTGCAGAAGTTTCACCAAGAGACTGTACAGTTCCTCCATACGCAAGAACTTGTGGATATGCATGAGTCAGAGGTGCACTGGGAGTAACATCAACATGGCATGCTACAAAAAACTTAGCAGCAAGATTGCCAGTCAGTGTTGTTTTAGCCCTCAGCTGGCTTCTTTTACCTTCCACTTCATCCCCCTTTTTTGTATGCTTCTTTGTGTTCTGCACCCCACTTTCCATCTTTCTGCAGGAAGCCCCATTGTAAAAATCCAGAGCAAATAACATTCTGGAGACTAAGCAGTTAAACCAAAGTTTTGGCACTGTGTCGCAGAGTGGCAGTGAGCTGAATTGAGGATTAAGCTCTAAATCACATTTGTGATACAGAGAAATGAGCAAACTCTAAGCCTAACTGTAGCTATTGCATTTCTCTTTTCCTGCATTTATCTGCCTTTTGTTGCAAAAACAAACTTAGTGCATTTGAGCTTCAGTTGAGCATGGTGGTATCTGCAGTATGCCACTAGATAAAGAGGAGGACAGCATCAGTTAGGTTGAAACCCAGTGTTTTGAACAGGAAGGAGTTTATGGTACTTTTCATTTTTCAGAATGTTCAGATCTTTTCACCTAAGCCAAAATCTTGAGAATCTCTTCACTCTGCTTTAAGACATTTTCAGGAAAGAGTTCGAGTTTCTGCTGATGTACCTCTTGTACCTTACAGAAGGTAATGTCAGTGCAGAATATTCTGCCAGGTCAGAAACATATTCTCCTTTCAGATGGAATGGACTGTGAGTAAAGTATTTTGCACAAGACAGGAATATTGCAGCTTTCATTTCAAATGACTTTCTTTTATGAAAAGAAAATCTTAGAAGAACATAAATAGGTAGCTGTTGCAATTAACATTCTTGAAGCTATTTGTTGTTTCCTTTGTCCCTTTCTCTTCCAGCTGGAAAGTATTTTTATTTCCTGTCATAATTTTTTTTCATTCTTATTCCTGAGGAAATGGCATATTCTCACGTGGAGCATGCTTCAAATTGCATTCCTGATCAGAAGATTTAAAAGATGGTGAAGAAAATAAAAATGTTTTATTTTACTTACTACAATATAAACTTATTTTAGTAGAGGTGTCTTCATATGAGGAATTCACAATTCACTTGTTGCATACTTCAGCTTCATTCCTTGGTCCTTTTCAGTGTCGCTAAAACACCATATGAAAGTCCTCCATGGTAAATGAAAATGCTCTGGAATAAAAGTGGTAGGAAGCACATGCTATTTTACGCACTGATGCAACTTCATTCTGTTCCTATTAAAAATCTTTTTTCATGAGTGCTCTTGTCCTTCTTCTGCACACACGAACCTATTTAACGACACTAAATCTTCTGGGTTTTATTTTCTAGCTTTTGTTGTTTGCGTTATGTGTTCTGCTTTTGTTTAGACTACAAGGAGACCTTCTTTATTCATAACAGAATTTAGAATTACATTTATGGATAGAAGTTATTTGAAAGTGGAAAACATAATACACAAAATCTGCCAAAATTTCAGACATAATGTTGGAAGTTTGGTTTATGCAATGTGCAACCAGTTGGCTAAAATGAATGTATATGTGGAAGACTGCTGTATGTCTTATGCTATATTGCATTTTGTCATACACTATGGTTATTCAAATACCAATTTTCTTTGTTTGCCTAGTACAAACTTACGTTTAGTTACAAATCTGAATTTTGGCTGAAGCATACATAGGGTATATATACATATTAAAACAGTACATGTTTTAAGATAGTTGAAAAGATTTAAGTAAATCTAAGTCTCAAAGAAGCATACAAAACTTTTAGCTACCACAACACCTTTGGTGTTCATAAGCTAGATGATATTGATAAGAGAAGAAAATTCAAAGTATGGAATCTTGATCATAACTTTCTGGGAACAATGAGAGATGTTTGCACAACTTTCACTGACACATCTTAATATATATCACAACAAGCATTTGTAAGGTAAAACCTAAACTAGCCAAATGACAAGGAGTGTGTTGTGAGCATCACTATTTCTGAGGAGGCAGAGTGAATAAAAATTCTTCTGCTGAAATGAAAACTGCAGTTTTCTCTTACTCTTGATAAAGAACTAAAGGAAATGATAATGTGTTTTCTGCTTAGTATTATTTTGGGAAAAATGCATTTGTGGACATGCTGAGTGTCAATCAGAAAAAATAAGTAAGATACACAAACGTTGCATATTGGTCCCTATGTCTTTGTGGACATTGTTGCAAGACTGTAACCTTCAAAATGGAAAAATAAAAAGCTTTCCAAGCATTTTCCAAAATGCTTTATAGCCCTTACACAAGGAACTTACTTTACTACAAAAGATATTGTATAAAAGGCTACTGGCAAAAGTCGTCATTATCTAGCTGTGTCATTTGTAGCTTTAATTCCTATTGAATACAGGATCCATCTGCTCATTGATGGCAGGATAACTGCCATCATTCTCACTTGCTTATCATAAATGATATATCTGAAAGTACCAAAAATGTGATGGAGTGCAATCCCAGCCCTTGGTCATTTCCTTAAATAATTCATAGTTAATTTAGTCCAGACTGATGTTCTTCCAGCATATTGACTGAATTACAGCTTCAGTAAGTTCAGTCTGATCTTTTATAAATTTCCAAAGCATTCTAAAAAAATGCTATCCCTTATTAATTTTTCTAATAGCCTGCTTATATTTGTGCTCCATTTCAGTGCTCTGCTGTTGCATTTGAATCTGACCCATATGCTTAGCTTACTTCTGTGTTACAAAGACAGCTTTGCTAAGCCTTAAAATAAGTGTACTGTAGAGTTCAAAGAAGAATAGCTATGAAGTCTGAAACTCTACAGACCAAGTTTATGACTTATCAGCTACATGGAGCTTCATCATAGACTGAATGAATCTGAATGTGACTTACATATGTAAACTGTTTTTCTGTAGGCTGCTTTTCAAATTTCAAGAGTTCCATATCTAACATTATTTAAATATGGGAAAAGAAAGCACTAAAACACTGAATCTATTTCAGTCTCATCTGTCTAGGTGATTTAATAAATACCCAGGATTCTAGTTGCAAGTGGGAAAGTTTCATAATCTTGCCGTGTTTCACAGGTTTATCTGAAAGTTAATCCCAGAAATGGATGTTATTATACAATCATTAATCCTCTGTCCCTTTATCCAACCTTAAAAATAACCTAAAATCCCAAAATTCAAAAAGGTGTTTATGGAGATCTAAAGAGTAGCTGAGATTCACCTATCTCCATCTTTAATTCAATTAACTACTATTTTATCCACTCTTCCTAGCCAAAGCCATTCAAAAGTTTATTCAGATGAAATCCTTCTGATAAACCCATCAATGAGGTGCTAGTGAGCATCACATTTGGTCACAAGTGGAAAAGAAATCTTCTGAAGAACGAAGAATGGCCAAATGCTGCCACCCGTGATTCCCTGAATACTGTTTGCAAAGAATGTGGAGGGATGGGGGGACATGAGCAACACTGCTATGAGGAAAGGCTGAGACAGCTGGGGCTATTCAGCCTGGAGAAGAGGAAGCTTGGGGGGATCGTATCAACATCTATAAATACCTGAAGGGGGAATGCAAAGAAGATGGAGCTAGGTTCTTCTCCACTGTGACCAGTGACAAGACTAGAGGAAACAGGCACAAACTGGAACACAGGAGATTCTCCCTGAGCATCAGGAAGCACTTATTTACTGTATGGGTGACTGAGCACTGGCACAGGTTGTCTAGAGAGGTTGTGGAATCTCTGACTCCTTGTAGATCTCCAAAAGCCACCTGCACGTAGTCCTGGGCACCCTGCTCTGGGTGTTCCTGCATGAGCAGGGGTTGGAGCAGATGGTTTCAGATGTTCCCACCTCAACCACTCTGTACACAACCATATACTGACAATAAAGACATGTCCTTCTATTATTCAAAATTCCTTCCAAATTAAATGCTTGAAGCAATTAAGAGAGCAAATAAGATACAAAATCCCTATCTCCTGCTTTTTGGCAAAGCGACTATTCTTTAATCTTAAAGTTGTGTGTGGCAGCAAAGTATGACATTTTTGTTGTACTGAAAGACTGCTTCTTTATAGATTCATTTAACACATAATGCAGTACATTCATGGAGATTCATTTTACTGGGGAAGAAAAAAGTCTTAGGGCTGCATTGTATTTCCACGTGACTTGACCAAAGACACACACTCTCTTTATAACTTTAGAATCTCATATCATTAACTGACCTGCACTAAGCAGGACTCTATTGTTGTCTTGTTGAAATCTTTTGACCTCTCCATGATTAGTTAGATATATGTAATAGGTGATGTAAGCAGGGTTGAAGAAATGAACTGTAAGTTTTAGTTTGTCATTACTCCTCACATACAGAGTCAGTGTCAGAAGAAGATTAAAATTGATTAAAATAAAGTAGCTTCTATTCTACCTCAGCTAAAATCAAATATAGAGTTAGTTACATTACTTCAGAGTCTAGTAGACCAAATTTTCTTTTGAGAGCTTCAAATGGATCTATGCATATAAAAAATATTATGCTAAGTGAATGTCACTTGATCTAGTGATATATTTGTTATCAAACAACATTTTATGTGAAACTACTAACATTAAAATTTCATGTAGAAATTAAATTTATTTTAGTTGCATAGTATTGCTGGAATTCATGATGAGATTTCCTAGATTTTCTGCCAAGTACTTTAAATGTTTCGCTAAGTCACTCATATTTAATTTTGCAACTTTTCCTATGTAATTTTAAATATGGCATGGCTCATTATTTCAATGTTTGCAAATGTCAGCAGGCTAAATATCAATCAGTTACTTTGTTGTCTAGAATAAGCTGGGAAATAAAAAGACAGAGAAAGAAAAAAAAGCCAAAAATGAATAACAGCAACAACAAAAAGCCTTTTTGCAAATCAAAGTAGAACTTATCCTGAAATATCTTTTATATCTTTTTCATGAGCGTGTTTGTTTATTTTTCTAATAGCATCAGCTTAGTGTCAACCATTACATACTCTCATGTGCTTTAGCATGAAGGAATAAGAATCCAGTGGAATTATTTTTTGATTTACATTGAGATATTGCCTTCAACTATGAATTCAGTGTTTCCAGGGAGTCTGACTTCAAAGAAAAGATTTTCAGAACCATGGCATTATACAATTTCTAGCATGATCACGAGGAATTGACACAAATACTTTGCTTTTTCTTATTTCCAGCTAGGAAAACACCGCTAAACATCATTCCAATGCCTTGTGGAGACAGATGGCATGTGATAGCAAAAGACTATTTCAGACAAAAATATGCTCACTCTTTATTCTTATCATTCTAATCATTTTTGCCAACTGTCCCTTATTATAGTAATTTGTGTGCATATTTTCTATGGATTCTTCTTTCAAAAACATAACCCAGACTTCTAACATTTTCCATGCTTCTGTGCTGAACCAGATCAAACCTGGGTCACCAAAGGAAAGATGCTTATATTTTCTGTGTGTGCTTTTTGCCACCCTGTTCATATCATTTTAAATATCTAGTTAAATCCACACAGGCTGGTTTTATTTGTGCATTTAACCTCTGCAAAGGTGAGACCAATAAAGATCATATCCAACTGTCACTGTGTTAGATCAAGATCTCAGCACAAACATATGGTACAGAAAGATTTAGGTGTATAACCCTGGAATCTGGATTTGTGGCATAGAATTTCTCATCTTGGTAAAAGATGTGATTGTCAGCCATACAATTTTCTCAGCTTATGTAGCTGGAGGTCTGGCATGGCTATAACTATCACTACATATTATAAGTAGAAAAAGGCCAGACTTTTATACACAGTTTCTGAATACGTTCCACTGAATAATTTAGTAATTAAATCTGTCTTAATACAATTTTACTGACTTCTGCTATCCTTGAAGGAAAAATGCTGACTGACAACTGAAGGCTTTGTTTGCTCATTTTCCATCGGACAGTGTGGAGTAGTAAATTGCGCTTCTGTTCATTTCCTCTGCTAGAAACATCAACTTCTGGAGACAAAGTATTACTCTAGAATGAGTGGTCAATCAATTCCAGTATAGCATTTCCTATGAAATCAAATATGTATGTATACTTAAATAAAGTTTAAAATATCCCTTAAAAAAAATAAATATATATGTATAATTGTCATCTCTGACAAAACCCTGCACTGGCACTATATTGACAATGCAAAAGCGAGTATTACAGAATAGATCAGGACAAAATAAGAAACTAGAAGTACAAGAAAAAAACATATTTTAAGGGTTGGTTATTTATTTATTTATTTTTCCCACATGCTTAGTTACCCTGGATTACTGGCCTTTACTGCACCCCTAAGAAAAAGAGAGATGGATCAGAGGTAACAGAACAGACTCTTTATACTCATATAAGTTGTATTTCAGGGAAAGAAATAGAAAATTCTGCTTTCCAAAAAGAGTTAAATTTCATGTCCACTACGCTGTTAATACAATATTCTACAAATAACAAAACATCTCTTTTATTTTTCTGTAAACCATTTTCCAGGACAATTTTATAATAAGAGAAAGCTTCTTATTAGAGGATAATTAATTTCCCTCACAGATTTTTTAATATCAAAACAGATTTTTTTGTCCATGTATAATGTTATTAATGTAGATTCCATCTTCCACTGTGAACTTGCACTAAGTTGAGTAACTATTTAGATAACCCTCAAAGGCAATACTTTCCTGCAGACACATGACTATTGTGGTATGAATCATTAAAACAATTTACTTTACTGAAAAGTAAAAATAAAGCAAAATTCTGAAAGAGGTGAGGTTTTCATTCCCATGCTGTCTCAGAATTTATTTGCCTGTTAACAATTCCATAATAACCTAACCGGTCATACTGCATTCCTGATTCATCCAATAACTTTTTTGAAAGTTGGAATGCTAATTGCAGAGGTGATTATTTATAATATCCGAGTGCTTTATTCAGGGACCCATTAAAAGCATAAACATTGAAGACAAAGAAAGGTTACAAATGTTTTAATAAAAAGAAATATATGAAAGCTTTATACAAATATCACTCCTACACATGTCCAGATTTTTAAATAAAGACTTCTAATGAAAATAATGTTTTCCTACAGAGGATCCAATGTTTTATACTAAGCAAAATAGGCTATTTCACTCCCAATATAGTTTTTCACTTTACTTGACAGTGTTTTTGTCAAGATTTTCATGTGGCATTCTCAAAATCAGATGTTTTCTTAAAGCCATGGTGTTAAGTGAGTAAGTGTGACTTTCAGCTTGTATTTCTTAAAAGAAGTCTCCCAAAACCACAACTCCAAGTGATTTTTGTTTGTTTTGTGGGATTTTTTAACAATCTTGTTACTGGAAAGTCAATCTGGTCACTATCTGGGATTACAATATCTTGCATTAGTACTGTCACCAATCCACTTTTAGATGAGTATAGCACCTCTGAGAGCCCACAGGACGAGTGGCATCACGCACCGTTTGCTATTCCTTTGCACATATTGAATCATCCAAAAGTATTTTTTTTGCCACATCCATGATTCATGTGCTAAATGCTGAACCATGCAGAAATAATAGATTTTACTTTCACATATTCATTATTCCATGAGAGCTTTTACACGGCATTAAAAATACTCCTCCCATCCTCACCCCTCTCACAACCTGTTAGATCCTCATGACAATTATTCTCCAAAAGAGCAGGTTGCTGCACTTCTGATTAGTTTTTTGATGCTGTTAAAATATGATTTTCATTGAGACAGAAATGCCCTGCAGGGGCTATTTCAGTTTAACTTTCACAAAATTTGATTTTGGATAGACAGAGAAGAGAAAGAAAGAAGCTATTTAATCCTCCTTTACTGAAGCATACCAGCCTTATGCATCAATGCATAATGACACTGAGCAGGGATCAGACCGAGGTTGAGTGTACCTGCAACAAACTGATCTTGTGGAGAGCTGAATATTTCACATCACCTGTTAATGTTCTGCATTCACAAGCTCAGTTTCAGACTAACACTTGAAATCATCCTTTGAAACAAGACCCTGAAGTTTTCATTTTCAAAATGATATTTTAATACAGTTTGAAATTTTACAGGTTTTGTGAACTTTTGGTATGCCTTCTGATGAAAAAAACAAAAAGCTATGAATGGTACTATGAGAGGTAATTTCGATCCCTCATGTAACCCTAAACCTGAATATTTCCTGCTCCACTGTAAGCAACTTAATTAGGGGATATTCAATGACTCCAAGGTATTTTCATAATGAATTAATATTTTCATAACATATAAGAACATTCTGGTATAGATTGCAACAATTTTTCCTTAATTTAAACTGTTTTATAATTTTTATATCACTTGTTCTAAGCCATGTTATTTCTAATTTCTTTCATTTCCTGGTTATTGGGTAATATTCAGCCTGAGACACAGTATGAGCAATTCACTCCTTTGCTTTGCAGATCCAAATGTGTGCCACATCAGCGGAGAGAAGGAAGAGTATAGAGTCAGTGAGGGAACAGAAACTTCTGTGGATGGACTTGGAAGGACAAGGAAGTTCCCTGGCATTGTGCGGCAAGGCAAATCTGCAGCACATGTAGCTAACTGTTTTACACTGTACTTTTAAAGCTCCCTGCACCAAATTGTTGTATGACTGCAGATATAGCTATGTGTTTAAAATAATCAAGACTACAGCATGTAGTGGCAGCATGAGTATAGGTACAATTTGAATGAGGATCAACATCTGGATTGTAGATGCCCTCCTGTGGAGTTAGGTAGTCCACACATCTGTATCTGAATACACCCTGCAGCAAAAACATACCCTTACACAGGGAACAGGGCAACATCTTGACCTCAGAAACATTCATTATAGCCAAAGAGGGATTTTTTCTGAGAAAATGTTCTTACCAGCTCTAATTTTTAGTCGAAGGGTAGAGTAGGTGATAGCTTGTGTTTGATGGGGTGAAGAGAAAGCCATAGCAAAACTCTCCACTGAGCTCCTCCTGGGAGACCATGAATGAATTACACCTGACAGACGTTAGTCACTTAATGAATAATTGGAAGAACCTCAGAAACAGCGGTGATGAGAGCACAGTAAGAGCCCATGGACAATAAATATAATCATGATGGTAACAAAAGAGTGTCTAGCTTCAGAGCAACATGCCAAGATGATGATCTAAGAATCTAAACTGGCTAAAATATCAACAGATCAAAGTGAGCAAGGCTGAGACATAGTGTCATCCTTCAAATTACAGATTTGGGTCTGAATTTGCACTTAAAAACAACAGTTTGATGTTCTTCCCACTGAAGTCTGTGGCAAGCTGCCAGTTGACCTCAGTGGGAAAAGACTTAAGCCAAAAGCTACTGTGCAAATACAATGTGCAAAGTGCTGGACTGGAGACTGGAAACAAAGTTCACAGTTTACGTGCCTGAGAATACGGGGGAGGGACGAAAAAGAAATGCCTAAAGCAAATAATAAAGTACAACACACAGCCTAGAATGAAAAGTCACTGGAAGAATGTAAGTTAATAAAGGATGGAGAAAAATAGAAAGAAATTACCATCAGCATCTCCTTATAGGAGAAGAGGATTTGGTCTTTAATCAGATAAGCAAGACAACAAAGATATTCTGGATGTTGATGCTGGCAATCTATTGCTGGGATAGCCCTGAAGAGGACAAGTTGAATAGAACATTAAAAGCAATACATTCTACTTATTTCTGTTAGTGTGGGCATGGTTGAGAATTAATAAGATATATATCATTAATATATCGATATATTAGAGTAGGGAACACTTTACTTATGGGTCTGTAGGATTAAATGTAGTAACTACATATATATATATATGTATATAAATGTGGAGTAAAACAAATGCCCTTTCTAAAAGAATGAATAGAGCAAAGCAAGTTCTGGAATCAACTGGAATGGTGAAAAAAATACAAATTAGAAAACAAAAAGATTCATCCATTTTGTGAAAAAGTTCTTAGGAAAAAATTGAGCTCCTGCACTGATTCCTCCTGATGATGAGACCTGCATTTTGAGAAATCAGTGATGCTAAAAACAATCTTAACTCCCTGACTAAATAGCAAATGACTAAAATGATTTGACTGAAAACTTTAAATTTAAACGTCACATTCTTGACAATCTGTGCCTCCCTGTAAGAATGTGTTAGGTGTCTGTCACAATGGATCTGCCTTAAAACACAGTACCATAAGTGAAAATAACCCAGAACATTGCCATTGTTATTGCCCATGCCTAGGCATTAGCTTCCTGACTTTGATGTGTGTTTGACCTCTTCATCCTATTAGCTTCCATTGCACACAAGTGCCAAACCATTCCTAACATCAGCTTTTTATGGAAAGGTGAGAATCTTTATACTTAAACCCATCACTGGAGCATGTGATAGGGATGCCAAAGTTATTGGTGATCTATGCTGACCCAGCTGGTCCATCAGGAGGACACAAACCTCTTAGATCTTGTTTCATTGTTGTGGTAGGTGTTTGTACTCCACTATGAGGGCAGAACGTAACCCACTGAGCTGCCTGGCAATTAGCAATCAAAATTACTACTTTGTAATTTTGTGCTTGTAATTTTACTGACATTACTAGTAGCAGCAATTCTAGTATTAAAAAAATAAAGATTAGCACTAACAAGATTTTTCCCTTGTTGCGTGCTCAAAATTTTTGAGTGTGGTTGTTTTTTTTTTTTGGTTGTTTGTTTGTTTTGAGTGTTCGGGTTTTTCCTGAACTTTGCTTTAGAAGAAAGTTTAACAGCATTTATGGTAAACTAAAGAGTGAAAAAATAATGTACTATATTTAAAATATAAGTATTAAAATTAAAAAAAAAAAATTGTTCATTTCCAAGGCATACTTGACATACAGATTCACCTCGCTTTTGTTTAAGAGCATATGAGGGCTGCTCCAAAAGGAATGCCTCCTATTTTATTTGATTGGCCCATGACTTCAGAAGTGGATGTTGATAGTATTGCAGCAGAGGCTGAATCTTCCCACCAATATTCTATTACATTTTGTTGCCATGTGACGGATGGCAGCAGAGGGGCAGTCTGACAAAATGATGTCTGACATGGAGGTGTGTATGAAGCAAAGATGTGTCACTGACTTCCTCCATGTGGAAAAAATGGCACCCACTGATTATAGTTTCTGTGGAAATAAATAGGAAGCATGACTTTTGGAGCGACTTAGGCATATATCTGAAATAAAATGTGTTGATTTGAAAAACAAGTTTTCCTTTGAAACTATAGATACAAATGCTTCATTTTTATAACATTTTAATACTTAATTTCAGTTCCTTTTGTCATTGTCAAAGACAAGACAATCAACATTTTAATTGAAAAAAAAATTAAAAATCACTTTTTTCTGTCTGAACCTAGATGTGATCAGCAATAGCATAATCATCATTAACAGTTTGTTCTAAAGGGTTCAGCCTTGTCTCTCACTGCCTGTTTGGTTTCTTCGAACTCAGCTGTCTGATTGTCACTCATCAGAATTTCTGTGGGCGAATCAGAAAGAAAAGAAACAACACAAAGTCACTGTGTTCTTTGCATTACTTGTGAGTAATTATCAGCTGAATCTGAAGCATCTTTTTCTGCAGTTGTTAAAATATTAAATCTGTCTTTGTAAATCTGAAGTATATAAACAATTCTATATAAGAATGGCAGATAACAACGTGAAAGGTCTGAGGCTTAACCAATTGCTCCCTGATGTCAAGCTGAGAATCAACAGAAATAATCATTTTGGCATCAGACAGGAGAAGTCAAAGGTCAAGATTTAAAGCTGTCACAGAGAGATTCTTCAAATCAGCTAAGCACGTGCTTAATAAAGCATGTTTGTTGTGTTTAGGGATTCAGAGCAAAGCGTCATGGGAATGGGAACGAAAAGTCTCCATGAATAAACTGGGAGAATTGTTTTATATGAAAAGTCTTTCCCACAAATATTTTTTAACATTAACAAGTCTGTAGAAAGCTGGTAGGTAGAGTTCTGATCTTTCTTATTTCTCCTCAACTAATCAGATTTGTATCAAAAACATATGTCTATATATAGTTTATTGAAGTAGAAAATAAAAACAGAATCATAGAATCACCAATATTGGAAAAGACCTCCAAGATCATCCAGTCCAACCGTCAACTTAACAGCAATATTTCCCCACTAAACCACGTCATTCAGTAGAACATCTAAAATATCTTGAACATCTCCAGGGTTGGTGACTCCATCACCTCTCTGAGCAGCCCGTTCCAGTGCCTGACCACTTTCTCAGAGAAGAAGTTTTATGTCCAGCCTGAATCATCCCTGGCACAATTTGAGGCCATTCCCCCTCATCTTATCTCTGTTACATGGGAGAAGAGGTCAACCCCCACCTCATCACAACCTCCCTTCAGGCAGTTGTAGAGAGTGATAAGGTCACCCCTGAGCCTCCTCTCTTCCATACTAAATAATCCTAGTTCTCTCAACCGCTCCTTGTAAGACTTGTGCTCCAGACCCCTCAACAGCTTCTCTGCCCATCTCTGGACATGCTCCAGGGCCTCAATGTCCTTCTTGCAGTGAGGGACCCAAAACTGAACACAGTACTCAAGGTGTGGTCTCACCAGTGCTGAGTACAGAGGGAGATCACTTCCCTGTTCCTGCTGGCAACGCTATTTCTGATACAAGCCAGGATGCCACTGGCCTTCTTGGCCACCTGGGCACACTGCTGGCACATATTCAGCTGAGCATTGATCAATACCCCCCAGCTCTGTTTCCTCTACACAGTCTTCCAGGCACTCTGCCTCAAGCTTATAATGTTGCCTGGGGTTGTTGTGGCCGAAGTGCAGGACCTGGCACTTGGTCTTGTTGAACTTCATGCCACTGGTCTCAGCCCAGCTATCCAGCCTGTCCAGATCACTCTGTAGGGCCTTCCTACCCCCCAAGCAGATTGATTCTTCCTCCCAGCTTGGTGTCATCTGCAAACTTACTGAGTGCTTTCAGCAACTTCATCCAGGTCCTAGTACATCAAAAACTGCAGTTGCCTAGCATATTGGCTAGCCAGAGCAGAAGTGATGCTTTTGTTATTGTACCAATGCAGAATAGGAAAAGATAACTCCTGTTGCTGAGAATGCTGCAGAGCACCAGCAAAGCTGTGGACTGCTGTCCTCCACACATGAGAAGACAGCTAGCTGTGCAGTCCTGCTTCATGTCAGTGGACCACATCAATTCAAAATCTGGATGAAGCCTTGGCTTGCTTGGGGTGCTGTTTCCTACAGAAGCTCAGAAGCTCAGCTGTCAACTTGACAATATGATCAAATAGTCATCTATTGTAAGTCCTCAAAATACCCGTGCTCCTTTGATAGCTACAAAAACAAAACAAAACAAACAGACTTTCTACATTTACTTAACTAGAAAAATTACTCTCTCACCTTCTCCAGCAGATGCTAATTTATTTTACTGTCAAGGACAGTAGGATCAATGAAACAGGAAGGAGGCAATCAACTCAGTTCATGCAGTATAATTTACCCCTGATTCCATACTTTATGCTGACTTTTCAATCAAAGGAAAAGGTCAGAGACATGCCTTTGCTTAAGGGTTAGGGATAATGAAACCATAAATATAGCTCACATTTAAAATGAGTAAAGTATTAAGCATCTTATACTGATACACAGTTGTTCAATTCTGAAATTTTGTTTATTTATGAAGTTCTCTGTTACTCCTCCGAGCGGTCAAGAGAGAAGGGATGTATCTGGGTCACCTTTTCAAATCTCAGACTGCTTCCATAGGACATGATAAAATTTTGAGGTCAGACTAAGAAAGCTTTTCTCATGTTGTTGAGTGCAACATGAGAGTTCCCCTGATATCCTTCCCCAGCTTTACACCACAAATTTTTAATGTGGAAGTTGATCCTTTGTGATCAGCTGGAGCTTTCAGAAGTTGAATATTTTGCCACTTCTTAGAGAATGTCTCAAATTCATGGCTTCTTGAAACTCTGACCCCATGGGTATGAATATTAAAACAAAATACCTGTATATGTAGTAGGAGCAACATACAGGCTCAGGATATACAGCTAACTAGTGTCATGAATGCTAGAAGTTAGGTAGGGAGAAAATAAGTGTACAGAGACTGCAGGTAGAAAGTTAAATACAGAGAGAGACTGCTACAAGTAGCACTGGCCATGCCATCAACTTTGTCTTCTTACTTTTCAATTGTAATTTGGAATACTTTTGAGCAAATCTCCTATTTGATTTCTTAGATCTCAACATCATTCCCATCCAAAGCACTTCCTGTACTATTTATGGGATTAAGATTTCTATCATTTCTTTAACTTTTTCCTCAATTTTTGTGTGAAGTTTTATTTTTCTTACAGCATATTTAACACATACTGCAGACCAATGAACAAATATGCAGAAGCACTTGAACACCTGCTGCTTCTGTTGACACAAGCTGGTTTTAGGTGCTTTGCAAATAATGTTCCTAATAGTTTCCAAGACTATCAAATAAAATAACTGCTTCTCATTCTCTACGACTTAAGCAAGGAAATCTCCTTTTCCTTTCCGTGGCTGGCCAGGCTGTGCATATGTGACACCCAAGTTGGAGATGCTGGAATCCATTGCATGAAATGAGCCATCAAGTTAAGGGAAGGATATAGCAGCAGCAGAACTGCTTTACCACAGTACATCACTAATCCATCTTGTCCAGCATCTTGTCTCAATTCCGAATACTTAAGAGGTGTTAAATGCAGTTAGTGCATATTATATTATAACGTAAGGGATATGTCTTCCTCACTCTGTCTGGTGATCAGTTTATACCCTGAGGCATATAGATTGAATTCACACTGCAATTATTCAATACTTTCATTTTCAATGCCCAGAAAATGCATGTTTCTAAATTTTGCGACATCTGACTACCAGATACAGCAAGTCTGCAGTTTTCAGCAAACTTCCTACACTGTTTGACTTAAAAAAAAAAAAAAACAACCATATTTTCAAACTAGCATTTAAACAAAAAAGTAGAAACAGACAAATAGTGAAAATGAAACAAAATGAAACAAAGGAACCGCAGAAAAAAATGGAAAATAGAAAATTAAAAAAAATTAAGCTCTTTTTTAACTTGTCTTTCCAACTAGTCTTTCCATGTGTATTTATATATTACACTCTTTATTCTAGGACCAAAATTCAATAATCTCTTGTAGTCAAGGACACATTCTGCAACCTGCTGTAAGGTCTTCCCTTATTTTTTTGTGCCTAAAATTTTCAGGGGAGTTGACGGACGGTTGTGATCTAGTTCTTTCCAATTCCATTAATAAATGTTTTCCAGATTCTAACACAGTTTTTGGAAAGGTCGTTTGTAATTTTATCCAGAAGGAGGTATTCCCAAGCCTCACATTCTATTTCATTATTACAATTTGCCATAATACTTGTGCCAAGAGTAGACTCTAAAACAGTTTTCCAAACCATGGGAAATTCTGAGACTTTGAAATACAATTTCATTCGTAATTTTTACAAAATACCAAATTATTTGAAATCTGTCAAACAAGATATACTGAAATACTTAAATTCTAACCTTACTGAAGTGATTCAAGGTCTGTTGTGTTTTAAAGAACATTTACCAAGGTAAAGCAAACATTCTGATGATTCCTCAAAAAAAAAAAAAAAAAAAAACTCTCAAAAATTCAATGTTTATAAAAATTTCACTTTCCTCTGAAAATTTTCCAGATTATCACGCCAAAGCTTGTGCTAGAAAAATGTTCTTTGGGAAGAAAATTCTGCCTCATTTTTCTGTGGCTGATCAAAGCAGTCAGTCTTGGGCTGCCAAATTACGGGGGAAATATATGAATTGATAATTGCTGTAGTCATGGATGATCTTATTAAGATATAGACAACTTAGAGATTGACTAATCAGTAATAAATCTCAATAGTCAATTCCACTAACTTGAACAAGACTTGATTTTCCTTTCTTTGCACTTTTATAATATCAAAATGTTATTGACATGCAGTATGGTTTGAAATTAAATGTATTCTCCTTTTATCTGAGTTGTTGAAATGTTCAAATTCCACTAAAAGAAAAAAAATAAGTAAAAATACAAAGCCTTTCAATTAATTGCTCAGTTTGTTTTGTTTTGTTTTGTTTTCCAGAATTATTTTTCTGCATGTGAAAATTTAATTACTTTTGCTTTAACCCATTACAAACACCAGTGACATCATTAGGAATTAGAAAACTAGGAAAAGATGAGAAATCTGCCCTGAAGCCCTATGACAAGGTTTTAATCAACAACTTAAAATGTGCATGTGGTCCCACTGCAATGAAAAGGAATTAGACAAATGGGAGAACTTTGCCCTTAAAGCACAAAGTGCCACTAAGGTGCATGTTTAAAGAAGTAAGATTTTCAGGAGCAATCAGCACAGGGCTAACACAACTCCTGCATAAGGAAAAATAAGTGGTTTTGGCCATAATCTTTCATGTCTTTTCCTAATGGCAAATTGTCAAAACTGAAAAACATGTCTGAATGTCGAAATTTCAGTGACTCAGAGTTTATCTTTACATTCTAACAGTAATTTAGAACAAGCTCTCCAAAATTGTGATGCATTTTCTTGAAAGGGAATAAGTTACAGATGATGTGTTACCTACAAGTGTATTCCCACGTGAAGTTAAGTGATACTCTCCACGGCACCCAGTTATGCCATTTGCAGTTGGTCTTATCTTGAAAATGCAGACTGCTTGCCAAGAGGTGTTCCTGGCCATTCAAATCTGGGTGAAATCTCACATGCTCCAGAGGGTAGATGTTTGATTTATGTCTGAGATACTCTTTTACACTCCATTACTCACATACTTTAATTGTAAAACAACTACATAAGCACATGTGTTGGAGGACAGGACTCATTTAGTACATAGTCCAAAGGGTTTTCAATCTACGTTTTCTGAATTGATATTTAGTATTTTAGAACAATGAAAAATGTTGTTTCAAAGAAAAGGAGCTGGAACGACTGTCAACTGGTGTCATCTTTGCTCTGACTTTCAGTCATTTTCTGTAATTAGATATTAGATTTTGTACACAGTACACTTAATAGTCCAAAAATGTGAGCTCTGTTAAATTAAATAAAAGCCATGAGGGACATGAAGAGAAATTAGATATTGTGGCATGCTTTGAAATCAGATGCTATATATAAAAATCTTCATATTTTTACCATTTTTTTTTTCTTCATGAAGAATGAAAGTCAAATAACTCATGAGCTCCTGGAGACTGCTGAGTCAGATGGAAAGTTACTGAATTATTTTATTTCATTTGGCCCATTAGTAGATGTAGATTAATGGATCCATAAGATCTTCAAAGACTGACTTCCGGCAGAGAACAGTTTATTGCTCTATCTGCTGACTCAGCTAGAAGAAAGTTCCTGCTTTGAGTCTCAGACCTTTAAGTTTGGATTTTAAATGAATTCATTTAAGAGTCTATTGTCATCCTGAGATTCTAAACTTGTAATATCAGAGCTCTAAATTAAAAAGCTAAAGGGAGATCAGAATTATTTTATTTGCTGTCTCAGTCATTTAAGCTCAAACTAGCCTAACCAGTTCTAGGCTGAGAGCATTCCAACATGCAACTTAGATAATTTTAATAATATTCAGCCTATAGTATAAACAATATGATAACTCAGTCTCAGTACAATCACGCAGTAGACTTAAATTAAAAAAAAAATCCCAATCATTTCTGGATAAGGTATGTTATGTGTAGCACAGAGTACTGCATCTTAATGAAAGCTATGAAATGCTTTTACAGCCCTTTGCGTTTCCAAGCTTCTCTGTCTGCTTTAAAGAATTACACACATTTAAAGCTGTGTTTCAGAAGCTGATATAATCAGGGAACAAAGACAGAAGATGATTAAGATGAAATTTACTGTAGAACTTGTAAAACTCCAAAGCACAGGCAGGGCTAATAAAATGCCAGAGCGAAAATCCATGAAATTAAGGGAGTTTGCACCACTTGAATATTGGACCTTTAATCTACTTTGTTGACCAGTGCGCACTTTATTTCCATTGGTCCCACACTGCAATCACATTTTTCTTCCTTTCTAATTTACTGTTGTTATTAATTTCTGTTCCTACTGTTATGGCTGTTAATTCTCTATTAAGCACTGATTGACCTTAAACGAACTTCAGGAAAGGACTTCTGAAATTCAGAGCTAGTGTAGTGAAACAGTATTTTGTTTTCTTGGGCTATTCTAGTTTTCTAAACAGTAATTTGAGTTGGAGATTTTTTAATGCATAGATTAAACTGCTTTCTGCTTAACTTACAAAATTTACAAAAATGCTTTTGTAAATACATATGGAGTGCAGGGAGAAGACAATAGAAAATGTGAGACATAGTTCTTACTTTTTAATATGCCTCACAAATCACATAATATCCTTTAAATAATGGTTGCACCTTGGACTCCTGTTGAGCCCATCTCACCATTGATATTGCAAGTGTGACACCTCTTATCCCTTTATTAACCTCTCAGTTTTATGATCTGTTAGTCATAGATGCACATCTGCGTCACAGGCCATAACAACACCACCTGCCTAAACAACTTAAAAACAAGGCATCTAAGTACATAAGCAGTACATGTGTTCCCCAGCAATGGGGAGTGTATCCTGGTGGTAGAGCCAGCAGAGGAGCTCGAGCCTCAGCTGTTCATATGGTGCACACTTGTGGCGGGCTGGCATGAGGCTTGGTTGAATAGTGAGAAACTCCATTTCAAACAGTTGCAAATTATTTAACAGGAATAAGGGTGTGAATTTGTTATGTGATCATGTAATGGAAGAGCCTCTCACGATACGTAAGTGCAAGCCACAGGATCAAGGCTGTGAACATTAAGCCTGGGTCTCTGTTCTTTCATGGAGCAGAACAATACTGCAGCTTACCTCCCAGTAAAAATAAACTGTTAAAGTTCAAATGAGTTCTTTTTTAAAACTTGTGAAAACAGCTTTGGTGTCCTGAGTACTCACTCCAGCAGTCAGCCAGTCCTGTAAAAGAATGCTTTCCAGCTTTGAAGGCCTTTCAAGTGCCTCTGTTCCACCTCTTCTTCATCGCATATCCCCCAAAACCAGCCACTGCTCAGATTGTGAATGAATTTTCTTGATAGGAGACAGTACTGGGAAATAACTGCTGCTTTTTCATTTATCTGTTGCTTTACCATCAGTATCTTCTGAAATATCATTACAGCTCTTCGTATATACCATAAATTGAATTCATATTATCAACATGAGGAATGTTTTTCTCCATATTCTCTTTTTCAGACTCAAGCATTGATCAAAGACCAGAAAACAGGGGCAGAAACGCTGCACTACTGAGCAAGCTCCACAATGGCAGCTGTGTTTCAGAAAAACACAGCCCTGTGCTCCACTCTTTGTTTATAATGGTGTGACTGACGAGACAAGACTGCATTAACAGTTCAAGAAGGAGAAAGCAGGACCCTGATCTCACCACATGCGAATATCTTTGAGAGCAGGGGTCATTGCTCCTTGCTTGCTATGCCAGCTGCACCAGGGATATAAGCCTGGAGACAGAAGTAACCTGGTATGACCTTTCATCAGGCAGCACCCTTGAAATCTACGCACCTAATATCGCCAGACAAATTTATCCATCAATTGTTACATATTTTTCCTCTTGGCATTCCTCCTTCCTTACCTGCTGTTCTGCTAAACATAAAGCCTAGTGCTAAAATTGAATTGGGCAGAAATTCTGTAGTCATTATCATCTCATGGGTGAAATCAGAATGGGTTCTAATCGAGTCATGGTTTGATTCAAGGTGTTTGCTGGTTTAGAAATAAGCTCATGAAGAAGGGCAAACACAAGTTTTCCAGCAGTGAGTTTTAGAATTGTTCTCAGAAAAGTACTGCTCTTTAACCAACAAAACAGTTCATTTGGTTCCTGTATTTTTGGGAGTCCGTTACCTGACTTTAACCACTAAAACACACTGAATGAAGTCCTGGTCTTTCCTAAAGCTATTAGCAGCATTCCCCCGGATTCAGCCAGGGCCAGGATTTCACTGGCTCCCTCACATTCTTCCTTTGGCCTCCAAGCTTTGAGGCTGAGAAACTTCATAACTGGATTGCTCATCTCAGCCCACAGGGCATGGCTGTTGACCCCTCTTTAATGCAGCTGCTGTGGAATACAAGGACATTTCAGGAAATTTCATCTGCCAAAAGGTACTTTCAGCTACACTATCTATCACCTTAACAACTGCAGGGGAGTGAGTACATAATGTGCGTGACATTAGCACCTGTTTTTACAACACTCCAGTTAAATACCAGAGGCCAAGACTACTGGGTCTTATTCAAAATACTGCCGGCCCTCAAACCAGATTGTTTCCGAGAAAATGCTGGAAAAGGAAATGATTTCCCAAAAGAGAGTCAGCCTCTTTAATCTACTGGGGTGATTGCTTGTGAAAAATCACTGATTGCACCTCCAAGTTAAAATTAGTCATGTTTAAATGCCACTGATTGGAATACCTGACACTGTAAAACTAAATGAAGGAGAGATTGATAAAATATCCTAATCAGGAAAAGAGAACATTAAATTAACTTAATATTCCAATGTACTTAATTAATTATACAAAGTATGATTAATTCAATTCCAAACCAACTCAGCAGTGACAGACAGTGAATTTTTTAGTTCTTAGTATGGTGTTTGCTAAAAGCCTGTGTGGCAAAGAGTATGGCAAAATCCTTGCCCAGTTCCTCATGGTGAGATATCCAAATGGAAAAACAAACAATTATAAAACATAAAGGAAAATATCTACCTCATCTGAACCAAATGGTGAAGGTATCATCACCTCAGAGAAGTCAAACAACCCTAGATGTCCTGTGGCTCCTGGATATATGAATAGAAAGGAGTTAAAATCATGGGTTTCAGTTCTTGATCCGTTACAAGTTTACATAGTAAATCGCCTGCAAAGATCACTATGTCCAACCCAAGCACATATTTTGATCATCATATCTTATATTTAATAAGTGCTGGTAACTTCTTCACAATCCTACAAAAATTTGTTCTAATGACAATTAGCTTTAGAGTTAGTATTTTATTCTAGTGTCTGGTCATTGCAGTATGGTGTTTATTTATCTTATATATGGTGTATATTTATCTTATAAATAATGTATCTTGTTCTTAACTTAGATCTCTGATTTTGTTGATAATTATGGATCATAATAACATGTTGGCTTTTTGATAATTAAATTGGATAGGTCTTACATTCCTAAAGCTGTTTCAGTATTAATTTGCACTGAAAGGAGCTTCATCATTCCATATCTTTCCTGTGAATAAAAGGTATGTACATTTACGTTAATGAGATTATTTATCTGCTACTTTTTTCCTGCTATTATATAATGGAAATATAGAAAATTTGGTTTATTGCCCGTACTGTGAAACTGAAAAAAAAAAACAAAAAAAACCAATCCAAACTCTAAAACCACAAGTAAAAGAAATAATATTATCTTTTTATGTATCCAAATTTTAGGCTCAATAGGCAGAATACCGGAAGACAGATATTTTCATTTATGCCTTATTAAAAGATGTGACATGAATTACAGGGCAGTCACCACTGGATATGTATGAATATGGAAATGCTACATGCCCCCACTGACAAAGGATTTTGAGTTCACTGTCATGAATAGTACATGGCCCCCATAGACTTTTGCTGAAGACTACATAACCTGAGATATGAGATGAGATTTTCCTTTCTTAGTTTTTAATTGAAATTGAATACTTAGAAAAACAGTCAACTGGACAAACTTGTCCTTCTATAGGAAAAAGCAACTTGTTCAATCCAAGGAATATTTCTAAGAAGCTACTGCACTCCACAGGTGAAAAGAGAACTATAATTGTGGCGTGTATTCCTCACAGATGAACAAACTGATGTATTATCAGGATCACTCTAGTCTTGTGACTGACGTATCACACATTTATACGCCATCAAGTTGCCAATGAGTTCAACAGCAAGTGAACTGGCGGTGAGAGCTATGGATTTAAAATTAATCCTGTCATGAGAAGACGAGCTTTGAGTCCATGTTTTCTGATTCCTCCCAGAGTCCTCTGTGCAGAGACATAATGGACAGAAGTGATGATACTACTCCTTTAGAAACAGACATCTTAGGTTCTCAGTCTCAGGAAAAAAAATCCAACTCTGAACTCCAGCTGAATATTAATACATTCCTTTATCATGAACTGAGGCTCTGAGCTTCCTAAGAAGGAATAGGGATCTGGTACTCTCTTTATAAATATTTCAAAGACTCACAGAATGGTTGAGTTTGGAAGTGACTTCTGGATGTCATCTAGCCCAACCACCTGCTCAAGTATGTAAACCTAGAACAGAGAGCTACTCACAGACATTGATGAGATTCCCCCCTACACACACACACTCCGAGCCTTCTCTCCTCCAGGCTAAAAACGTCCCATCTCTCTCAGCCTTTACAGATAAGAGAAATGTATTTCATCATCTTTGTGACCTTATGTTGGACCCTTACCAGTATGTCCACGTCTTTCTTGTACCGGGGAACCCAGCATTGGACAGAATATTCCATGTTATACTGTCTGTTTTTTTCTTTCCTTTCTTACTTGCTGTCTGTTTGGATTGGTGATCTAAGGTGGCTTCCAAATTCCACTCTGAGGAGCCTTGTACATGGAGCTCAAATGTCAAACCAAAAGTCTAACCACAGTCTGCACTATGGGCATGCATGTAAAAGTTAAGCATTGTACCAGCTAATGTAGTGATCCCTCAATTCCTTTGCAGATTCGTATGTTAACTCACTTAATACAGAGCTCATCTAGAGCTCATCTCATTATCAGTGGAGACAAATAGGCAAATCCAGAGGGAAAGTTACCTCATCCTACGATACCTCTGCAATGCCAGGGGCAGTTATTTAAAAAAATTCTTCATACTTAAACTAGACTTTATGGAGATATGTATTTACATTTTCCTTTGGAAGAAAAGTCTTTTTCCATTGACTAGAGAACCAGAGGTCATCAATTTAGACTAAATGCCTAACTTTTAAATAGGTGGAACCAGCTGAATGAATCCTAGCCTTTGTGATTTACGTTGCCATCTGTACAATTTCAGCTGTTTTCTCCCTGACCAGGAGGGTGTAAGGCTAAATACATTAAACACTGTGAAATGATCTAAAATTGAAGTTGTGTATGATCTATGAATACAGAAGCCAGCAGGAAATTTTGGTAGTGACTTCAGATGTGCCAGGATTTAACCTGCATGATTTAACTTATATCTGGAGGAAGCTTTTATTGTTTTTTATGTCCTAGTATTCATAGAACAGGTAAAAAAGTCAGTACTAGATGGCTTTCAGAAATCCACGCTTTCTTATTATGAACTGCTATGAAAGATTATAATAGACCTCTGAATACTAAGGAAGGCTTAAATAATCTCATGACCATATCTGCTGTATTATATTTTATAATGATTCTAAGTATGATCACTTTTGCAGATGTTGGTTGCTAAGCTTCTCGTACGGGGACTTCAGCTATTTAGGGATGTATGGATGAATATAACATATTGTTCCATTGAATATCAACTTTTGAGCCACTAGATACACACAACTCAAGGAAAACTACTCTGCCATTAAAAAGGAGTATGATAAATTCACAGAATATTTTCAGTCTTAATAATCTCAAGACAGTAACCACCTTAAAGGCATTCTCACTTTTCCCTAAGCAGTAAAGATGTACAGCAGACATGGTTATGTTCTGCCCAGTATTCTCAGATCCTGGAGCAGTTCTCAGTTCCTGCACTTATTTATGTGCCTAGTTGCATCCCAGTTCCATGCCACTCAGTGCACAGATATATTCCTTATATGTGTCTAGGCAGGACTATGGGCCAGTGAAACACTCAGGGCACTTTAAAAAGGGAGTTGGACAGTGGAGTCTAGGCCCAGATGTTCAGATGTTCTCTGGCTTAATAGAAGTCAAGCCTTTGCAAACAGTTCAACACGGCTGCTGCTATCCTGACATCTGTTTCAGTCACTCCGTCATTTCAGTGTTTCAGGAGAACTTCAAAATGCAAAGTTATCTAATAGGGCTTAAGGAAGTAGCTTATTATGTTGATTCAGATATGCATTCAAGCATGTAAATACAGACTCCAAAAAGCATTAAAATAACTTAGCCAGCTAGTTCTTTCTATGGAAACAATACTGTTGGTTCAATGCACTTGTAGGATGACATCTTTCTGAGAACATATGTAGGACTCTTGAAGTCCTACAACATGTCTAGAAGTTGACTAGATATTCATCACCTATTTTAGCTAAGGACAGGGTTTAAAAGGTCTGGTGGAATCATATAATAGTACCTTAAAAATGATCAGAGAATTAAAATTTTCTTTTTACCTCAAAATAATTCCCAATAAAATAAGTTTATATTTTTCAAAAAGCAGAGAAAATCTACAGTTCTCCCTACAGCAGAACTTGTAGGATTGAAAAGGCAAACTCCTCTCCTTCTGGAGTTCTAGAAAAAAGAATTCCCAACAATGAGCTACAGTTTGCCAGCTCTGACCTCCAAGCGTTTGGAAGTCAAGTGTTTTCAAGCTCTCACAACCTGCAAGAGAAAGCTTGGCAAATAAAGATATGTGGGTTGCTAAGGAAGTTCTACAGCAGAAAAAAAGACCACATGCTAGCTCCGTGGGTGAGAGGGTAACCCCTAAATCACACACTAGAATAAGCCCAAATTTCAGCTACTTATGGGTCAGCAGAACAGAATAACACTGGCAGTGTTAGACCGAAATCTCTGTTACTTGTATGAATGTGAAGCAGAAATAGTACTAGTTTAAGCACTGGAAAGCTTTTCTCTTTCTCTTCTTTACTGATGCTATACATTTGAATACTTGATTTTAAAAAATACATAATTACTGCAGGATGATGATTCAAGTCACCATAAAATAATCCCTATATATGATTCAGCAAATTATTAAACCTAGTTGAGGTGTTCAAGCCAAGCCCATTTGCCTATAGTACCTGGAGGTTCTTTATTCAGCAGTAAATTCAATTCATAATTGCCTCTGCCTGTCATATGAAAGCCGTTTTCCTCTTTTTTTTCTGTTACAAGACATTCTGATCCTTAGATACAGTAAATACATGCAATTCAAGAGGTAAAAGATTTGTGTTTCATATGTGCTCAGACTTAAGTGTGAGCCTTAGATCTCCATACTGCTTTGTTTCAATACATGCAGGAATATATTCTGAAATGCTTATGGCTTATGATGTCTTGTAAACTGAGACATTTTTTTTAATGTGGTGAGGTTAACCTAGTTGAATTTTTATGCAAACATCTGTCAATGACATGAGAAAAACAAGAGTCTTGACTATCTGGTAGCCATCCATTATGCATACATGTTGGTAATAATAAAAAATGATCTGTGAGTTTGGCCCAGGAATAAAAGCACATATGGAGCCTGTGGACTTAAACTTCAGTGCTATATATTCTGAAAAGAAAGAGCAGTTCAAAGATTAATGAAGAAATTATAATCTTTTTTTTCCCTTCCAAAAAACATTGCTGTGAGAGAGCATAATTTCCTTGAAGGGAGAAGAAAAAAAAAGCTAACACAGAAATATTGGATTTGAAGAACTATTTTACATGGCATTTTAATTGTTTCAGTGTCATATTCCCAGAAACTAATTTATGGTACAGTAGCTATCTTCTTCCTGTAACATTATAATGCTTTCATATTTTAAACCAGGTTCAAATAGCAGCCTGTATTCCTTTCCACTAATAGAAAAAATTGAGTTACAATAGGTAGATCAGGGTATAAGAATAGCACAATAGTGCAACAAAGAAGAATAGGGTTCTTTCTTTCCTTCCTGGAAAACTGATTTAAAAGCTGTCTGATTCACATCAAAATGTCTTCCACAAAACTGATTCATTCTACATCTACTTTCTAAATTACACAGAACAAAAAGGTTTGGGATCTTTTTTTCTTTTTCTTTTTTCTTTTTATTTTTTTAGAGTGTCCAAGCTACTCACATTGAATGTTTTACAATGGTGATCAAATTTGATGCCCAGGAAAAGCTGTGGGAATAGAGGCCCATGAAATCTTGTTTCAACTGCTTTTATATTTGCTGTCGGAGATGGATATCATTCTCAAAAAGAGAAGGGCGTTACTCTGGCTCCTTGTGTATTGCTGGTCCCTCCCTTATGTGCTTGCCTCAGGAGAAGCAGAATTAATTGTATAGCATAGTCCTAAACCTCTGATCAGTAAAATTATGTATTGGTCACTACTCTGTACTCAGAAACATTAGATTCTTGGAGCTTGTAAAACCAGGAAAGAGTTTCCCAAAATACAAGAAGTGCAGTTATCTGCCCCAAGCTCCTTATTATCGTGCTTTTTAATAATTCAGTAGGTTGTGGGAGCTTTCAGTGACTTTGCCCTAGTACTTTGGTTGGACTTCAGATGAGGGAAGTAAAGGTAATAATTCAACAGTTCCAAGGGACGAACAAAGCTGGGAATAGATGGATACACTAGAGAAATCTCAGGTGTTCATTAGCAGCTAGTAACCAGCTTTTAAATTTAGAGAGGAGAACAAACATTTAAAAGCAGGAGATGCAAGAGCTCTTTGCATTATTTAGAGCTTGTGATAAAAGGTGGGTACTTTTTTCTTCAAAAAGTAGGCCACTGAAAGCAAGAGGGCTACTAGTAGAGCGCAGTACTATTTCTTGTGTGGAAGAAACTGACTCATGCAGCTGAATTTTTGATGGCTTACAATAAAAAGAAATGATCCAAGCCTTCTGATCATCCAATTTCAAAGCCTAATATACTATAAATGGTGTTAGTAAAGTTTTTATGCTCAGTTAAATGTTTTAGTGTGATTGGGTTTTTTTTTGTTGTTTTTTTTTTTGCTTAGTGTTTAATGTTCCTCTTCTACAATGGCTACATGTAACTTGCACTTAGCTTTCTTTTTTGAATTAACATTGGACATCTTTTGCAATTTCCAGAAAAAAAAATATTTAAAAAACCCTGTAAAATATTTTCAAGTTATTTTCTAAAAGTGTACTATAGAAGCATAGTGTAAATAGCTGTGATTGCACAACTTCATAACAGAAGCTTATATTCTGGTGCTGGACGTTCCAAAAGAAGATTGTACCATAGAAATTCAACAGTTAAATAATATATGAGGACATGAGGTTTTCAAGAAAGCACACTGAGAAATAAACACAAGACTTGTCTTCTAACTTGGGAATGTTTACATTTTAAAAAAGCACTGATCTAATTAATCTGTGGTCACTGTCAACAGAACTTCGAGCAATAGTCACTGTGTGAACCCGCACAAAGGAAGCAGTCAGATAACCCTGAAACAAGCTGCTGAGCCCAGATGGGTGGTCTTGCAGGTTGTCACTTAGTTTGCCCTTTCTGTTTACATCACTTAGTTATTTTTTCCATTAGAGAAAGCCTTCAGATGCAGGGCTGATTGGTGTGTTTTCTTAGTTTCATACCCATTCATCATGTTCTAAATATTGATTCTGCAGCTAGAAATTCTGGTTACTCCAATCAATAGACAATACTCTTGTTAATAGTCTAACAGAATCTGGTGTTTGTTGCAAGCCTTTTATTTTCACTGCTAGAGCCTTCACTATGTAAGAGAAATTTTCTTCTAAAGGACCAATTTTTTCAAACATATTCACAATGAAAATACTGTTTGCAGAGTTGAGTGAGAAATACCCTTTTTGTAAAATTGTTTTCATTTCAATTTCCATCCTATTGCAGTTTTCACACAGGCTTTTGGGAAAAACCGAGACTGTAACTCACATCCTAGGACTTACAAGGATCATGGATAGAAATATATATATCATATCTGTCCATATGCCTTCTTCAAGTAATGTGCCATCATTTTGTAAAAGTGACATTAATCAAGCATTGTGCAGTTAACGTCTATATCACAGGTTGTGGAGTAGCAGGCGCTTTATTTCCTTCCCACATGCTCACACACATGTTCATTCATCTAATACTGCATTTAGAACAGATTCCTTCCAGCTTGGACTCCCAAATATTTCCACTGGGAGACAGTAAATACTCCATTTGTGTAGTATGAAAATTCAGTATAAATACAGTCACTGTTTAATGAGATAAAATACAATCTGAAGGTCTGAGTGGGTCCTGGATATACTTAAAAATTAAACACTGAACCATATGTCTAAGAAAAAAAGGAAATTTTCATAGTACTGCAAGAGAAACTAGGCAAGAAAAATAACACAAATCTGTGTTTCAATTTTATGATTTTTTTTTTTAAGTGGATGATTACTGGTAAACTACACTTTCCTTAAAATTAAGTGACCAATGAGATAAATATATGTGTATATATCAACCTATGTAAACTTTGAATTGCATTGTGTAGAGAAAAGGTCCCTTCTGAGGAGGTTGAAATTGCAAAGATATATTTTTACCTGTAAAATAAATATTCATATTGAGAAACAAAGAGAGTTGGTTGTGTTAAAGTCCAGCATCAACAGCAACTTATTCTGTAGCAACTCTAGAATTGAGCTTTTCACCATTTTCAGCCAAAACATTGATTGAGATATTAATTTATTGTGAGCACCAGAGAAAGGAATTATGATAGTTTGACCTGCCTGCTGAGCAGATGTCACTTAACAGAGGGAGGGAGAAAGGAAGGAACAGAATATTTCAATCTAGTCAATCTAATTTCAACAGTTTAACATGGCGTGTGAAAAGCCAATCCTTTTTATCAAAAATAAAAGTCCACAGATTTTTCAGCATATTCAACAGATTTTTTCCTCAAATCTGATTTTAAAATTTCTCACTTAATGAAAAATCACTTGATCTTAAAACAGCTTTCTTGCTTTAAATTGCAATGATAGTTTTTTTTATATAACAATAGATCCTCCTAGATTTGCATAAATATTTTAAATAAACAACCCTGTATTTTCAAAGATTTTTTGATCAGTTTTCTGGAAGGAAAATGTTAGAGATACAGATGAAGACGTGGTACCAAGTAGGGGCCTACGACCAACTTTTAGAAAAAGCCAGGAAGAAAGGACATACACAAGCTTTTTGTGATAGTTCAAATGTTGGACTGAAGCCTTAGTTTGGGTGTTTTGTCTGAATCAGTTCACTTGTCACTAACTCATTTATGTATAAAGAACAAATGAATACATTTACTTTTCAATATAGGTAGAGTCAATATGCGATCATTCTTGTTGATAAATCGACTCCTAAAACTTAAGTGAAAAAGTCATAAGTAAAAGCTGAATGTTTGAGAATTCAAATAAATAATTTGTCAGGAAACTGTAACCATCTGTCAGGCCCTTGCACTGGTAGGTTTTTTTCTCCTTTTTTCCCAGGCCACTAGAGAAGAAAACCAAGCTGCCCAGACCAAATAAAGAACATACCTTTCAGGCTTTTGATCAAAACAAGTGACAAGATGATCAGTCATATAAAGGGAAAAAAAAAGATCATAAAGAGATTACTAAGATTGTCAAAATGAATCAAAAGTTTGTGCTATAAAATAGAGGCCATAAGTACATTCCTAAGTTATTCTATGTAAACAGCCATCTAAAATGGCAAGAAACTTACTCTCCAGCCCTATTCTACAATCGGCTTTGAAAGAACTACAGCCAACAAGGCTGTATGACAGGTGTTTGATGTGAAACAGCTAATTCAAAATATTGGCATCTCATTAAAAACAGCCTGGCTTTCCATGGTGTCGAGTTGCATAAGAAACCACTCAAATCCTGTCTTCTTTGGAATTTAGATGCCATATCCTGTTTGAAAACTTTATACCAATTTCTGATGGGTTGGGGCTGTTTCTCTACTTTGTTACTCGCAGAAATGATAAAGACAGTCTGTGATATAAACAGTCACTGCAGACCAGCTCAGCTTTAACAGCACTAACTCAAATACCAGAAGCTGCATAATCACTGAGAAACAGGATACAGTAGCCTGCATAAGCTTGTTTTGGCACGCAGACTTACGCTACCTGGGGCAGGAATGGTCCCATATACTAGAGGCATTTACATTATCCTCCTCAGACACTCCTCCTGGGGTTGTGGTGATGACAGAGGAGAGAAATAGGTGCTTTTAGGGACTAATTTGTCTGGCTTATTTTAGACATCTACTTTAAGAAGCAGTCAAGGATGTCTATGTGTAGGAAATGCACTAGGTTTCCAGCAAAAGCTTGTCTTAAACATAGGTAGCATGGAGATTCACTGAATAAGGGAATCATCCTTCCCACCTGTCGGTCACTAAAACTTCTTAAAAACAGAACTGCTGATTACAGTCTGTCCCTCTTGCAAGTAGAAGTTTCTTGTCTTTAGCCTAGGTTGTGGTTAGTTTATCTTTCTGTTTTCACTGTACCTTTTTTTTTCCATGTAGATCCACAAAACATCCAGGTGATAGATACAGGATAGCTGTGCAATTACAAAAATTTCAAGTTTGCAAGCAAGACAATCATTACTCTTGTTTTAGACTTCCCGTGGCCTCTTCTGCTTAGCATATATTCAGGTTTTCTAAAGACATGAAGCTGCTTTTTCCAATACTCCCAACCTCTAGTACTTTTTGTCATTAATATCCTCTCTGTAATCATGAAATGATCTTAGGTTTCCATTGTTTAGAAATCTTCTTATTAACAAACCAAACATTTGAAAGGAGCTTTTCAAGGTATAGATTTTTTTGGTCTGTTTTTTGACCCTTTGATAACTGCTTCTGATTCGTAAGGAGAGAAAAAAATACCTCTTCTTCCTTATTAGTGAAAAGTAAAATTATTATGTTCCCCTCAGTTTTAAGAGCAGCCATATTGAACAACTATTAATTATAATGAGAAATGAACTAAACTTATGAGAACTGACAAGACAGTCTCTTCCATATGACAAGTTTGTTTAAAGAAATCACACAAAACTTTATTTTTAGGAAATTCCTGCTTTTCTGTGAACAACTAATGTAAATTTGCTAATGTAAATTTGGTACAGAACTTCCTTACGATTCATCTGTTAAAATATCTTCAGCACATTCTTAATGCTCACTGGGAAGCCATAAATTGAAAGAATAGTGCACAACCAACTATTTAGCTTAGAACATTTTTAGTAAAATATTTATTCTAATAGTCTCCTCTAGCTCGTTGAAGTGATATAGGTGTTTGAAGATACAGGAATAATGTACTGTGGAGCCTTTGCCAGTTAGACCATTAAGATTTTCAAAATATCTTAGGATAATATGTGTCTCAAGAAAATGCCTAACTACATGTAAAATGAAGAAGTTTTTCAAGTTGGCATCTCAACTGTCCACAATTCTATTTTAAAGTATTTCAGCATGAAGGCAAGAGTCTTGTTTCTTCTCCCTGAAGTCTAGGGTATCACAGGGAAAATCACATCATATCATTTCAGTTTATACTCTAGATCTGATATCACTGTATACAGGCATCATTCTCATCCTATAAATAATGACATCACTTTCAAATATGCCATTTGCAAACACTGACAAAACGATTATTTTCTGTGATCCGCTATTGTGATGAAATATCTCCCAGCCCTGGCCTCAGTCCCATGCATAGGAAAATATTTTAAATTTCCTGGTCTGCTAAAATAATAAATATAGGAAAAGAAAAATACTTTGTGGAAAGCTATGCAGAATACCCCCTAGTTCCTATACTAGGCAATATGCAAGCAATTTAAAAAAACAAAAGAATATGAAACAGAAAGCATAATAAGATAGAGCACCTATCAGATACTTACCTTATATAGCAGACAAATGGAAGGAAATCCACTGAAAGCAAGTTACTTTTCTTGTATATTTCAGATGTATTCATAGATTTTATAGAAAAAGAACTATATACCTAGCAAATAGAGAGAAGATAAACTTGTAACAGATAAACTGAGCTACTTGAACTAAATTCTTGACTTCATGTGCAATATTGGGAAAATCAGGAAAATAGTGCTATATTTTTGCTGTGTTTCTTTCAGAAGCTCAAAGCTGTCCATGACACTGTTGCATGGACAGCCCAGCAGCACATTCAGCAATCAGGTGTGGGAACTTGAATTCCAGGGAAGCTCATCTATCGTGATAGTCTCATGGGGCGGCAAGTGAACACAGCATTGTTGCCATGATTAATGACTGCAGCAGTGCAGTCAAAGAATCACAGAATGGTTATGGTTGGAAAGAACCTCTGGAGTTCATCTGGCCCAATCACTCTGCAGTTACCCCAAACCACATGCAGACTGCTTCTGAAGACCTCCAAGGAGGGAGACTACAACTTCTCTGGGCAATGTGTTTCATTGTTCAGTCTCTAGATTTAACTTCTCAATATTTCAACAAGATGTCTTGTCCTTATTTTTTACTTTTTTCTTAAATCTATTTACATTTTGCTTGGAATTTATTAGAAAAACACAGAACAGAGTTTGCATTAATTTTTCATAGGGCATTTCAGTACCGTTCCTGGTTAAATATTGCTGCTATTTTTTTCCACGTTGCTAAAAAATGGGGTAAAATCAATTCAGGGACAAACGGAATATAATAATTTTTCTTATTGCTAAGGCTAATGAAAAAAATATATAACAGCCCTCTGATGAATCATAGGAAAACTTTGTAAACTCTAGCTACATAAATAGGTACGTGGTGGAAAATTCTGTTATGCAACCTTCTTTACTATTGTTTGGTATTAAAGTCTAAAGAGTGTAAGTTTCTTACTCTGAATATAGCCAGATTCCAGTGCATTCACAAGGAGAAACATAATCATTTCTGTTTTATTTAAGAACTCCAGTAATATTTGCCTGACAGTCAGAGATGAGAAAACCTAAACGACAAAAACTAGAGTTTGTTTTCTCTCAGGTAGTATCTATGGCTAAAACTTATCCACCTTCAGATCTCCCCTGTACTGTTCAATATTTCTACAAACATTGTGCTGCAATATGAACTACGGTATTAATAATGAATGTCTCCAGTACTTCATGCTTAGTTCAGCTCTGTGGTAAACAGAAGGTGTATCAATCTCCACCTTCCTCATGGCCAAACTGATATAATGGAAAGGTGTGGTTTTTTTAGAGAGAGGAAGAATTATG